>NC_068309.1:20284464-20586151 GCF_025860055.1 Xyrauchen texanus | reverse complement strand
TTGTGTTGCTCTTTATTAGTGATGGGAAGATAGGATTATTATGAATCTCCTTCAGCAAAATGATTGAATCTTTATTCAAGTCATTTCGTTCATTTGAGCAGAATTAAATTAAAATGTTACCTTTTCAATTGTCAACCCCCCAACACGACTACTTATGCAAACTTTGAGTATAGTCCCAAAAAGAAAAAAAATATTATGCAGCCAAGAACAAATTATGAGAAACAGAAAGATTAGTTCACCTCTGGATTGAATTTTCTTGTCAGAGTCGTTTGTGTCAGAGTCAGCGTAAATGGCTGTCACATGAAAAAAGAACAAATTACTTGGTCAAGAAGACTTTAGAGGTGAACTAATAATTTCTGTTTCCTGTGTTAGCAATGCATAGCATATACGGCTGTCATGTGACAAAAGAACAAACAACTCGGACCAAAAGAATTGAATGGTGAACTTATAATTTCTGTTTCCTGTACAGCGCCTATGTGGTTTTCATGTAACAAACGAATGGCGCAAAATGAACAAATCACTCTCTGAGAATACTCGTTCCTGGGTCACATAAAAAATTGATCATGAACTACCCACTACTACTCTTCATAACCCAGCAAGACTGGAGCTGACCACACATGCACCTTTGTCTTGTGACTTTATTTCCATCATTTAACAGGTCAGTAGATGGCTTTACATCTTAATGCATATGGATATTAAAATTATACATGCTTGTGATCATTATGTGATAAATATTGATGAGTTTTGACAGTGTTTTGACGGTTTAATCACAATAATTAATTGTGAATGTTTACCTGCGATTGGAGTGCAGGTGTGCCTCATTAGATTTGTCTGAGCGTAATGCTTTTCAATATATGTTTATATAAAATAACATTATATATACTTTAAAACACACACATACGTTCTAAAATGGGTAAAACATGATCTGATGTTGAGAAGCCGATTGATGTCATTAATCTGTGATGACATTGGAGAGCATTGTAAGGCTAAGCAAACTCAAAAAATGTATATTTAAATGAGCTGTAATGTGATTGGTTATTGTTTTATTGTTAATGTTTTTTTACTTTTGCTGAACATCTCAAAAGAGAAAAGAAATGAAATATACAGTATAATCCTGCACGACCGGAGCTGACCACACATGCACCTTGTGTCTTCATTTCCACCATTTTACAGACTGCTGGGACTTTACTGATAGTCTGGCACTGAAGCTCAGTACCTGCTACAGTTCTTGGGGGCTTGTCTGGGATAGAGCCACCTTCTAAAGGAGTGGAGCTGATCCAAATTAATCTGGAGACCAACTTACTACAAGTTCCCTAGTTGAGTTCATGCCACTATTGGACATTGTGAGACATTGAAATTTAGGTCAGTACAATGGCAAACTAAAGGAATAGCCTGGTGAAGGAAATCAGAAAAACTCTTTGTTGTCGCCAAGAGCACTGGATCAGTGGTTGTTAAAGAAGAGTCACAATTGGGGCTGGGGATGTAAAGTCTAAATTGTAAAAGTCTATTTGAATTGGAAGATGAGGGGGTGGCTGTGCTACTTGATCTTAGACATAAAGTTACACAAATTATCAGTTCTCGGGTTGCAGTTACACAAGGTAGAAAATAATGATCACACAATAGCCACTCACACAAATACCAGCCACATATATATATACATACACTGCTGACATTGAATACCAACAGATGCTGACAATGTATGAAGAATTTGCCAAAAAGAATCAGGCCAGAGGTTCCTCTACTATGCCAGCACCGACCAGCTCAGCTTTATCCCAGCACAACACTAACCCCTTTTCACACAATGCAGATGATCAGCTGACCAGGAGAGATCTTCCATACCTTTCACGTAGAGAGTTCAAAGTCCACGGAGGCCAGATTAGTGACTCTGCATCTGAGATCAGCTTCACTATCCTCTGCAGACAAATTGAAGAGGGACTGCAAGAGCATTTAAGTTAGAGTTAAATTATTGGAGGTGTTCTAAAAATCACAAAACATGTCAACTTTAAAGAAATGCTGATGAAGAAATAGGACTTAACAGTCAAAGAGTTAAAAGGGTTGTTGCAGTCTCACTTAGATGACAAGAGCAGGGCAAAACTGTTTCAAGATCTAATGTGTGCATGTCAAGGAGCGCATGAGAACCCACAACAGTTCTTATATCATGTCATAGGCCTTAAACAAAAGATCTTGTTTGCCTCCAAACAAATGACTGCTGACATAAGATATGACACAAAAACAATAAAAAAATTGTTTCTCCATACAGTGTGCCAGGGTTTAGGGCCTAAAAACAATGAGATCTGCCATGAGTTTAAGCAACTTGTCGCATCTGGAGACGTAACAGATGACATGCTGCTCCGACATCTTGTAAAGGTAACAAGTTAAGAAGAGGAGAGACTGCGATGGCTACAGTCACTCTCACGACAAAAAACACACATGCTCACAGTGCTCAAGTTGAGTCAAGTTCATAAATGTGAACAGTAGTTTCAGCAACTGAACCAGCAGATAAAGAGATTTGTAAACTCATTAATCAAGTAGAGGCTTTGACCAAGTCAGCAGAGCATGAGTGTCAGTGCATGGCCAAAGCACTTGATAAAAGAGATGAAGATCATCTTGCCCCAGTTGTGCTAAGCTGGGAAAAGTGGAGTCCTGCAGTCACTTCTACTCATGTGTTGAAGAAGGCCACAGGGCTGTCGGCTGCATGAACAGACGAAAGAGTTCAGTGCCCAACAGTAACACAAAAGCCCTCAACAAACAGCAGTCTCTGATAAACAATCACCAAACTTATCTATAAAGTTGATGTTGGAATATGGAACCACAATGAGAGTACTGCTGTGAGGCCACATAAAAGACAACCACAAAAGTATGGAGACAGGGGATTCCAGTTTGTAGGGAAGAACAGTCGGTTGGATGGTGAAATTGGTGGACATCAAGTTAGCATGCTTTTAGGCACTGGTGCCCAAGTTAGCATAATTGACAGGGCCTTTAGCCAGAAATACTTACCAACACATGATGTCCATCCTCTCTCTGAAATCGTCAGTCTTAGCATGGACCTTGAGGTATTCATTATAAATGGAGACGTGATTCCATTCGATGGGCGGGTTGAAGCTACAGTGAGCTTACCTGAAAGTGATGGGTCTCGCCACTCCATCCAAGTCCCTTTCTTAGTTAGTCAGATGCTATTAGAGAGACCTCTATTGGGATTCAATGTAATTGCAGAACATATTTCTGGCCCACAAGGCAATGCACATACCCTTACTGCATGCACTGGAGTGCAGATTTTCTTCTTTCAATAAAAAATTGTCATGGCAGACTAATTTTTCTCCAAAAATTGTCTCATGGCAGAAATTTGAGTTGAATCTTTTCAAAAAATGTATACAACTTTCTGTCGCCAGTCTATTCAAATGAACTTGTTTTTTGTCTGTGTCTCTTCCCCACTCCTCAACTATCGACTCATCTACCATATCCAGGCTGCATCCGAAAACTTAGGCAGCTGACTTGCTGCCTATTCAGTTAATGGTTTAACTGACAGCTGTTTTGAATGAATGGAACTCTTAAGAAAACTGGTCTCCAAACAGTTTGAAAAGCACATTATTTTCATCCTGCTGCCGTATACAGCTTGCGAAGGCAGCATTTTCCTGGTTTCAAATGAAGCACCGGTTTCGTGGTCACACCTAAAAACAATCTATTACACTCTTGTGGTCTGAGGTTTGTAACAGCCAGAGCAACGCAAAAGCACATGCAATGTATGCACAACGGGACCACGCGTTGGCCATGCGTTGTCCAAGCACTTGTGTCTGCATTTGCATACTTGCATGAAGTATGTTTCATCCTTAACCAAGCATGTGTTTGTTGAGAAATAACTAGTCAGTCACCGTGATTTTATGATCTTGGAAGCTGGTCTGGTATAAATTGGCCATATTATTATTTTATAATTTTTATAAATTGGCCATATTGACTGTGGAATGTTGTTGTGATGATGTCAGAACCACCCCAGTTTGCTGCACCCCATTCAAAACTCATTCCGGCGCTTGTAGACTCATGTAGCAAACTTTGAAGAGCACAGTGTGAAAGACTAGTCTCAAGTCATGCTTTTAACTCGAAGAGAAAACTGATCCAAGAATTAATCGCAACACGTGTGGGGAGTGGGCAAGAGTAAACATTTGAACTTTGTGAGTGATCTTTTTTGGAAAGCCTTGTGTTTTCAGTAAGATGAAACATTCACTGTGGTTGTCTTTGGAAACAAGAAAGTGAGCTATTTACATTTCTGTGATCTCATCTACCTCATCTTACATTTTACTTAGTGGGTTGGGTGAAATTAATGATTCTGCAATGCATGGCTCTCTAGCCATCTGACTGATTAAAAAACATGGGACTCTTTATCCAAGATATCCATTAAAAGGCAAGAATTTGGACCTTGTAGTGAGTAATCCATAATATTTAATGAATGTAAGGTTCAGAGCATTTTAAATATACACTTTAGTCGACCAGACTCTTTCCTATCTCTAAAGTGCACCTGACAAGCTCATATAGACAATGCATTTTTTATTGGATATGAAAATTCCTCTTATGTTCCTCATTGTACAGGATGTTTTTGTTCCAGTTTTTCTGGTCATGAAATTGAGTGGAAAATATATATAGCACAATTAGCATATATTTTCCTGGAAAGGGTGTCATGATTAATTGTGTGTCACCAAGATGACATAAATTCTACGTACTTTACAGTTGCACAGATAATAGTGAAAATATAATAGTTATGAAGTCTTAACATAGAAACAGCTGCTGTGGAGGTGGCAAATGACTATCACTTGCATTCCTTGGTCAGTGTGACTTCATGTAATTAGATGAGTAATAAAGAATCATCAATGATCAATTCAGATGGTCTTATTAAAGGGATAGTTCACCCAAAAAATTAAATATCATAATTTACTCGCCCGCATGCCATCCCAGATGTGTGTGACTTTCTTTCTACTGCTAAACACAAACAAAGATTACATACAATGCAAGTTAATAGTGACCAAATCTTTGAAGCTCCAAAAGCACATACAGGTAGCATAAAAGTAATCCATAAGACTCCAGTGGTTTAATACATGTCTTCAGAAGTGATCTAATTGGTTATGGGTGTGAACAGACCTAAATGTTTCTCCTTTTTCACTGTACAACTTGTCACTGAAGTCTCCAGACCAGTGGTTCCCAACCCTGCTTAGAGACCCCCCAACACTACACTTTTTGGATATTGGAAACCACTGCTATAGACTCAAACATGATTTCACTTCCTAGCGCTTGACGCATGCGCAGATCACTAGATGACGCTATAGGAAGTGTAATCGAGCTTGAAATCATGATCACCAAAGAGACTGCTGTCAAGATTTACAGTGACATGGATTAAACAAATGGAGACTTATGGATTACTTGTGTTGAATTTATCTCCTTTTTTGAGCTTTAGTATTTCTGGTCACCATTCATTTGCATTGTATATAATTTTTCTAATTCTTAATAACTAGCTACATTTATTAGGTTAATAAATATTAAATAAACACTGTAGCTCTGAAGATGAAATGTGTCATCACACAGAGTGTCAACATTTTGTTACCAAAAATTAATGTACCCCAAAATTATGGCTGCAGACTGGCCTGTAAATTATGTTTCTTGTCCCATATTTCAGCAGCCAATTGCTCGAAGTTGCCAAGCCCCTTCAGAATTTGCGTTCCTGCTCTAAAATATTTTTTTTTACAACTAAAAATACAACCGACCTACTGTCGCTGAATTCACAGTGAGATCACTCTGGGGATTTCTGCGAAACTAGGGTCACCCAACAGAATTGTAAATTGTTCCCCAAACAAACAGTCCTTCATGTTCCATTGATTAGATAAAAAGAGACTCCTGTTCTAAACTCCTGCTATGGGTTGAACCAATGTTGCTGTGTTGGGGCTAGAAGGAATGCTCAAGCAAACAGATAACTTTTTTATATTGCCACTGCGCCACATTGATTGCACATTAAACTTGGGTAAGAGAAAGTATTTTAACGAAACATTACAGTTCAACTTAGTCAAAGCGCACAGTCAAATTCTCATATTTATGAGGCCTTATACAGTATTTTCCAAGCAAGCATAAAAAGATTCATTACACTCCCTAACCTGCTAATGATGGCAGATGTCATACTAAATAACGATGGAACACGTCTGAAATGTCGTGATTTGTTTGTCATAGGTCAGTGACATTTGTCTGTGTAAGGTGAGATACTGATCCTGGACCAGCTATCGCATGGAGATCCGTGGCATGTCTCAAAGCAAAATACAATACTAATTCAATCTGTTCACTCATGCTGTCCATTGTGCATTGGAATATGTCAGTAATGATGATCTAAAAGACGTTTCACTTTGGATGGCATCAGAGTGCATGAATGATTATTTTTTTGTTTGTTTGTTTTTTGAGAAAAAAATGGCTTGTTTTATCTTTTTTGAAATGAGAGTGGATCAAGTAGCATAACACTGAGTCATTTATCTTCCATTACCGGATTAGCATTTTTTATTTTTGTATTTATTATTTGTTTTTTTTATGTACAAGCAGAAAGTTCTAGGATTGGAATGCTGAAACAGCAAGACTCCCACTTAAATGTAGAATGATTAGGGAGTAATAAAGCCAAAACCTTCTCTAAATGCAATACGCTTGATCGCCATATGTAGTTTGATTGTTGAGCATTTTTAAAGACTTTAAAAGTTGTCAGCAGAGAGAAAAGCTCAGTTCAATTACATAGTTCACTGGCCAATAGCGACCAAACAAGTTCTACCTCAGTGAAAAGGCTGGATTTAGATAGAGCTTAAAAACAAGCCGTCGGATTTCCACATTTGCAATTTCAAAACTACTCTCATCTTTATTCCTGAAATGCTTCCACTACATGGACCAACTTTGTCAAGAAATTACGTTTTCAGTGTTCCTTACTCTGCAAAAACACATTTTATTACTCAGCATTTTTGTCTCAAGAAAAATAAACGTAATTCAGATTTTGTCTTAAGTGTGATTAGATATTTTACCAAAAAAGGAAGACAAAAATATTGGGTAAGAAAATGAGTTTAGCAGTGTACAAAATTCAAAATTATACACTTTCATATGCAGTATGAACTTTTGAATACTATACAAAGTATCAAACTGTGCATGAGTGATGGTATTGAGCAGTACTTTTGGCTGAGGCTTGGTGCAGACCCGTCTAGTGGGAGAGAGAGTCAGTAAGAATGTTCTAGCATGTCACTCAGGGTTTGACTCGTGATATCTCTATGAGAGCTGAGTGCAAGGTTAACTTGGTCTCATCTGTCTATCTTTTCATTGTCAGCCCAGAATGTATTTCCTCTTTTCTTGTCCCTTTCATTTTGAAAGGCACATTCCCGGACAGGGGAGGATTATATTTAGACTGTCTCGTCTCACTGCACATGCTCCTTTGTTTAATCTCTTGGAGGTTAAACTCGGTGAACAGTTATTTAGAACTCATTCGGCTGACTCATTCTAGAAATCACTTTATAAAGGGTGATTTAAATTTTAAGCAACCTAAAGGTGAATTTTAGCACATAACGATTCAACAAAGCTGTTTATATTGTAAACACATTTCTGAAAGAAGACTACAATATATAGGAGCAATTCTAGTTTAAGAAAAGGGGATAACTTAGTTAAAGGTGCTGAAATAGGTGTCCTGAGAAATTCGACCAGTCTCTATAACAGCTCTAGACCTTGTAAACAGCAAAAAAGAGTTTTAGCCAACCAGATAACTAGCAAATCAGAAATGCTGTCTTCATGTGAATCACTTCCCGCATGTGGGTTTGCTGACATGTCTTTGGAGGGTGTGGTTTTGGTAAGAGGGTTTGGGATAATGCTACATTCCATTCAACTGGGAAAGTTGGATTTTACAACTTCCTACTTACATTTTGCTTTGCAATTTAACTGGAAAGGAGCACGAGCCGCGCAACAGTGGAGTCAATAGAGTGCGTGTCTGAATTCACGAGAGAATATTACAGACCGCTGTCACTCATCACCACTGATAGCAGCCGCAACATTAAAAATAACAAACTCCAGTTCGGGATCGGCACTTACTACAACACACACGAATTAAATAGAAACTCTGGCTCAAGAACTGGAGGTGTTACTTCTGCATTAGACACTTACCTGATGAAAGCTCTTTTAAAAAGTGGTGGGGACAAAATTGGCCATGGCAAAAAGTGGTATGGACATGTCCCACCCGTTCTACCCGTAAATGACACCTTATAACACAGCATAAGTCTGATGGAAGAAAGCAAATTATTAAAATCGCATTCAGCACATTTAATAAAGCAATAAGGCCACACGATGCATAAGAACACACCTTACCCATTGTCAAATCACTGTAATGCACATTGATAAAATAAAACAATTTAATAAAGAGCTAGATTTATTAATGATAATAATCAGAATAAAGAATTATTCCAGCAAGGAAGTTTCTAACAAAGGCCTAACTGTAGCCTGTTTACGCTCACTAAGCAGCATAGCAACTTTGTGCATTAAAAATACAGAATTTGTGGACACCGTAGTGTTATTAACATTTTATACATTTTCAAATGATTCTCATTCAACCATTTGGTTTTAAAACATCATTTAAAGTCTTAAAATTGTACACACAGCATAAAAACTTTGGCCTATTTTGGTGACACATCTCACTCATACTCTGAACAAGATGTTTTGAGAGACTGATCGCTTCCAAATAAACATTGACTGTGTGGTTCTATCATCACGATTCTGTAAGTGACATTCACAGCACAGTCTGTCAACAGTATGTCCATCACACATGCTGTGCCTGGCTCCATTAACCTATAACTCTTAGTCAGAAGTGTGGGATCCAATGTCACAACTTGAGATGTGACAGCAAATACAAAGTTTGAAATGAAATAGCTTATCTTAAGTAAAAACATTGCTGAAACATCATAAAACTTTGGTTTGACTGCTAAAGTTACACTTATCAAATGTTGCCTTACAATCAATTGAAGAAGTGTCTTAAAAATTAAAATGTTCTCATCATTTACTCAACCTCATGCCATCCCAGATGAGTATGACTTTCTTTTACTGAATACAACCGTAGATTTTTAGAAGATTATATTTCAGCTCGGTAGGTCCTCATAAAACAAGTGAATGTGTAAAGCACATTTAGGCAGTACAAAAGTAATCCATTAGACACTAGTGGTAAAATCTACATCCTCAGAAGTGATATGATAGGTGTGTGTGAGAAACAGATTCATATTTAGTTCCTTTTTAACTAAAAGATCTCCTCCCTGCCAAGTAGGTGGCGATATGCACCAAAAATGCCCATTTACAAAAACAAAAGTAGAAGAAAGTGTAAGTGGGGACTGATCATAAAAAAGGACTTATAATATTTATCTTTATCTCATCCACACCTATCATATTTCACTTCTGAAGATATGGATTTAACCACTTACTGTAAGTCTTTTGGATTACATTTATGCTGCCTTTATGTGCTTTTTGGACCTTTAAAGTTTTGATACCCATTCACTTGCATTATGAGGAGCTACAGAGCTGAGACCTTCACATTTGCTGCTACTGAGGTTGAGATACGGCTAGGCTTAGGGAAAGGGTTAGGTTTTCGATAAGGGTTAGTTTAGGATTAGTGCTTACGTTTAACGGTGTGCCTTGAGATGTAATTAAATGCAGGTACTTTATATGTCAGTACAATGCAACAACATGTATATAATAAGTACATTGTATCAAATGCTGAAGTACATACTGTAGTTAAAAACACCTAAAATAAAGTGGGTCCCGCAGTATGAATCACTCACAAGTGGAGGTACTCAAATAGACAAGCAAGACTTTTTTTTTAAAGATAATTTTTAAAAGCAAATTTGAAAAAAAAAATGGCTATTAAATACATATATAAACCTTCACAAATAATATTTTTGTTAATTATGAAGCAATCTCTTTGGCACTTTACAAGCCTTGAAATATGCATGCAGTTGCTTTCATTATAAATTTACATTCACAAATAGGAGTGAAGAAGCTGTTTCATCATTATAAGCAACAGAATTTGCTTTGTGCATTTATATTTCATTAAGTGTAACTTTGGAGTCTCAATCATCTCATGAATTAATTGCATATTTGTAGATGACTGTTGTTGACAAGTGTCAACAAGTAAACCAAATGCCATTCACTGTTTTTCCACCAACAAAACAGAAGCTTTGCTCAGGGCCTGTTTAAATCTCAGAGCAAAATATCACTAAATATGAATCTATTCTAGACAATGTATACTGCAGAAACAAGTGTGTTTGTGTTCCTCTGAGGGTCAATGAGATGAGAAACATGATTTTAATATCTTAAAATAACAACCGAAAGGGGGACAGAAGGAGCTGAGTGTGACGAGATGCTTGCTTTGGGAAACAAAATGATTGGGTTGATAATGATTAATAATTTTACTGCGAAAAAACAACTCATAGCTAGAGTAGCGACCTGTATGACCACCGTTGTTTTACAGAGATGGCTGAATGTTTCTAGGAAGAAAAATACAAATAATGTTTTGTCTGTAATTGTTTTTGCCTGTGGTTAAAATTTATTAGGGACGTTTTTTGCTGTATTTACGATTCCCAGATTCAGGAGGATGCTTCATGAGTGTTTCAGGACAGTCTTGTTCTCCTCTGCCCCTCAGCCAAATATATAAATCACACTTGTACCTTTAGCCTGTCAATAAGAATTATAGGCCTGTAATCCAGACCCAGGGGCATATTACTGAGGAAAGATCCATAAAGGCTGGCATTGGTGTCAGCATTATTAGGAATGAGCGGACTGAAATGTACAATCATATTGAAGCATCGCCCTCAGTTAGGGGAAGATAGTAACTATGGCAATGGTAAAGATTGACAGAGAGTACAGTGGTGGAATCTAACCAAAATCCTATGAGATGACAAAGATTTAGTAAAGTAAAGCATGTACTGTTAATTTACTACTGTAGCAGCAAATGGTGATGGAATTGCTACTTTTATATGCAGAAGGAGAGTCTGATTAACTGTTGGTGAGACAGGATTGCTGCATTATAGTGTAGTCTTAAGAAATTACATTTATACACAGTCAAAGGCTCCAGCCACTTACACACTTAACACATTTGCATTGCATCACATTTTGTACTATTTAATAGTTTCTATTGAAGGTCACTCACACATGCATTTTTTCCCATGTTTTAAATTGCCCTTTCATGCTATTCTTGTGTTATATAACTTACAACTTTTCAAATCTGCATATTACTTTTCCCTATGGAACACAAAAGAAGTTATTATTACATCTCTTCCTATACAACGAAAATACATTGTGATTTACATTTACACTATGGTCCTATTAAAGTGCCTGATGTGGTATTCTGCTGTTGTAGCCCATTCGCCTCAAGGTTCGATGTGTTGTGCATTCTGAGATGCTATTCTTCTCACTACAATTGTACAGAGTGGTTATCTGAGTTACCATAGCCTTTCTGTCAGCTCGAACCAGCCTGGGCCTCGTTTCTCAATAAGGGTTGATCTCAGCACTTAAGAGCATTTTCTTCGAGTGATTTTACAAACGTTCGTTATGTTTTATGCGTGTTTCACAAAAGTGCACTTAACATGAAAGTGCGATGATATGGTTTAAGTGCTACTTAAGAGAGACACTGTTCATAAACATAAAGTGTTGAAATGTGACCGCATAGTGCTGCTCGTCATTGTAACTTCATTGTATTTGAGCGTAACTTTAAAAACGTTTGTAATTTACCTTGCTGGAAATACTTAAAGATATTTTCTTAAATGTACAAATTAATTCACCACATAATTGTATTTTGTTTTGCAATCGTTTTGTGAAGAACTATATATTTCTTTTACACAATCACTGCTTTGTTCATCAGATGTGGATTTTAATATTTCAGTTTCAAAAATTGCACTGTGGGTCGAGATTAAAGAGATGACAGTGGAGGCCCTGTGTATGGTCCTGCTAATCACAAGGATTAATTCCACTGTGTTATATCAGAGAGCAAAATAAGGAACTGTGTGGAAGCTGTGCTTTAGGGACATTCACCAATCAAAGGGAGGACATTTCTTTACTCCCAAAACTGATAATAGTAACAGCAATGCTACACAACATGTGCGGTACTACACAACACGTGGTGCGAGCGAGAGGAAGAGGAGACGAGGATGAGGAGCCAATATATAGATGATTTTCATGCAAGGCAACAAGTTTTGACTTTTTTCCCTCTCTGATTTAAATTTTTAAATTTCCCTGCAACAATCATGCCACCACTTTATTACCAAGTCCACAAATAACTTTATTTGTTTACTTATTCATATATCTGATCATCCAATACTGACTTACCATTTAATGCATTTATTATTATTATTATTATTATTATTAGCCTTGTCAGTTAAAAAATGTATAAAATAAAATAAAACGTATATATTAAATTAACAAAGTGTAGGAATAGCTGTTTAAAATGTGCTTGTTCATTTAGCATTTTCAAGTACTACTTAAGTTACAATGCTTTTGGGAAATGGGCCACAAATGAAGATGAATCGTAAGATGGATTTTACCATGCTTACGATACTTTTGGGAAACGAGGGCCTGGCTATTCTCTGTTGCTCTCTAATCAACAAAGTTTTTCCATCTGCGGAACTGCCTCTCATTGTATGTGCTTTGTTTTTGGCACCATTCTGAGTAAACTCTAGAGTAGGGGTCAGGAACCTTTTTCACTAAGGAGTTTTGGTTGATGCATTTTTCAATAAAATAAAATGATTATATTGCCCATAGACTACTCAAAAACAAACAAATATGCAAAAATGAATACTGCATCTGCATGATTTTGTGCATTGCACTGCTGCCACATGATTGTAGATTCATCAAATTAATAAGTAGGTGTACAGCAGGGATGTGTTATCCATATAAGCAAGATAAGCAGTGCTTTCCTAACAGAAGGGTGAAAAGATGACACTATGAAATATTTCAATATAATTGTTCATAAACTCTTATTTTCGTTCAAATTCGTCATCTTTCATCTTAGCTGAGCAGCACAGACAGTTATTCATTAATTGACTTGGTGCCACCCTCAGGTATAAGCACTTTATGTTATGCTTTCTCTGATTCAAAGCATTGTTTACCACCCTTTCATTCAATACTGTACGTTCATTCAAATTGAATCAAGCCTGCTACTACAAAATGGCCAAGTTAAGCATGCTTATTAAAATGAGTAAGCCAATCAGAATGCTCCTTCCTTCAGTCACGATATCTGATAGGGTAGATTTTTGATTTGTGTCAACAGGTTCAAGTTCACATAACTAATGTGTTATTAAGCGCTAAAAAGGATATAGTGTAAATATTGGCGACCTACGGGGTTGATTTCAGTGGAATTGAGAAAGAGAGGCAATCGAAACTTCAACAAGCGGGTGACTTTTACAACTGACAGAGATGTTCATTTCCAAGGAGAGATTTTGTGTACAAGTAAAGGTTAATATATTTATTAAAAATCTGTGTTATTGATACTAGGTAATATATACTACATTGTTTCTGGTTAGTCTGAGGCCATGAAGTATTGATCTGGCAATCATGCCCTTCTTGTGTTATGCTCTGTCTGTTTTATAGTTCTAAAGTTAGGGCGCAGTGTCTGTTTTAAAAAAGTATTAGGGGATGTAGACTGCGGTCTCTATACTACATTTGCCTTGTGCATTCAAGATTGTTGTCTTTGGTGGTCAGATTAGTTACGTAATTGCCGCTGTCATTCCAGTGGTTCTGAAATGTGGGAAGAGTGACATGTGAGGCATATGATGTTGAAACATATAGCCTGCTAGATGCCGGCAATCTTTTCTTTTTCTTTTTGTTGTATGGCAAAACAAGCTCTTCTGGCACTAGGGTTCATTGTATGATATAATGGAGATAAACATTCTCGACTGTCTTTAATTTGTGTGATATGAGCAATATTACTCTCCTGAATTTAAAACAATTTGGTCATGAAGATTGCCTCTGGAACTTCTGGTTTCAATTGACTGGTGGGTTCTACGGCAACAATTTACATCAATAACATTTCTGCAACATTACATTATCCTGTATAATATTTTGGGCACAGTGTTTAGTAATGTGCATAAAAAAATAATTGACGCTTGCCCAGTTTCAAAGATCACGGCACGTGCCAAGTGTACAATTGCTCATTGAGTGTATATCTGTCAAGCTCAGTTTATTGAAAAATATGTGACCTACTCCATCATTTTTAGTCAATTTAACTTAGAAACTGTCAGGAATGGTTTTTGAACTTCCTTATGACCATTTGTCTGTCCAATAGAACTGAGCACCCTTTGAAGGCATTAATAATTTCATACATCCTCTGCTGGTAGAGTTCTGCAATTACAATGGCAAACAAGAAAGAAATGAGAATAAGGAAAGGAAAAAGAAAAACACCTAACAAGATATGCAGTATCTTGTCCTCAAGAATAAAAAAAAAAAAAACATACTCTTATATTGTAATCTTGACTAAATCAGACCACAATTCTTAGTTTATTATTCCTTTGGATCTGGGTATGGAAGGAATATTTGGGTTTAAAACAAGTTAAGCTCAAACAATGGTGTTTGTGACAAAATGTTGATGATGACATTTTATTTATACAAAAGCAAAAAAGGAAATTGCAGTGAGGCACTTACAATGTAAGTGAATGGGTCCATAAATGTCAAAATACACACTCTTTCAAAGATGTAAATATTATGCATGTCAAAATAATTTTAGTGTGATAAAACTAATTAATAGGCTTATCTGGTCAACAATGTATTTTGGTAAATGCTTGAATGCTGGAAAATTCTTGAAATTATCACACTAAAATAATGTTAACATGTATAATGTTTACGTCTTGTGGGTATATATTTGAAATGTATTTTAACGTTTACATTTGACCCCCATTCAATTCCATTGTAAGTGCCTCATTGGAACCGCAATTTTTGCATATTTTCAAATGAACGAGGGACAGTCTATTATTTCTGTGCTAATCAGCATTATGCCTCAAATTCTGTTGATTGAGCTTAACTTGTATTGAACCAAGAACATTCCTTTTAAGGAAGGTAGAGTATGTGTCAACAGCTTTTATCTATCAGCAGCCTTCCAGAGACTGCCAATCACTTAATATTGATTATTTTCTTCTTATTACTCAATGAAAGACTTGCATAAATATTTGTGCTCACTAAGAACCTCCTCCCTCAGCCAGGTTTCTAAACTGATACTGTATTCAAAACTTCTAGAGAGATTAAAGATTCTAGAGATTCAAGATAAATACAATCATCACTATGTAGCTACATGAGTGTTTATGTCTATATCCAGTGTGTAACCAGATGATATGGGGCAGCGTATTGGTTAATTTGCCTGTGTCTCTCAACATTAATCAAACTACCTTCCCAAAGGAAATAAAATAGTTGTTTATCAGTCTTGTAAGGTACACAGTGTCTGTCAAATGATAGATCATGCCCCTGGCTTAAACATGCACTGAGCCCTGCTACTGAGCTTTATCCGATTAGTGTATTGCAGAGTTTCCATAATTCTGACTATATGCTGATTGGTACTCTGTTACAATTAGTTGCCTACTGTATATACAGTAAATGATTTACCCCTATTATGATACCAGAACAATTTAGGGAAATGTTTTAATATTGTTTTTATGCATGATGTTTTGTGGGAAAGAAGAACACAGTGAACCCTGTTAAAAGAATATTTCACCCCAAAATGTAAATTCTTTCAACATTTACTGACCCTCATGCCATCTCAGATGCATGACTTTCTTTCTTCTGCAGAACATAAACAAATATTTTTAGAAGAATATCTCAGCTCTAAAGGTCCATTCAATGCAAGTGAATAGTGCCACATAAACACAGCACAAAATTAATCCATAAGACTCCAGTGGTTTAATTAACGTCTTCTGAAGCGATTCAATCGATTTGGGGGTGAGAACAGACCTAAATGTAAGTCTTTATTCACTATAAATGTTGCCATTGATAGTCTCTAGGCACGATTATGATTTCAAGTTTGATTACACTTCCTAAAGCTTAACGCAAGCACAGAGCACTAGATGGCAGGAAGTGTAATCTAACGTGATATTATGATTGCCAAGGAGATTGCTGATGTTAAGATTTATAGTGAAAAGGGAGTTATATTTTGGTCTGTTCTCACCCAAAACCGATTGGATTTCTTCAGAAGACATGGATTAAACAACTGGAGTCATATAGTTTATTTTATGCTGTGTTTGTGCTTTTTGGAGCTTCAAAGTTTTGGTCACCATTTACTTGAAATGTATGGACCTACAGAGCTGAGATATTATTCTAAAAATATTTGTATGTGTTCTGCAGAAGAACATCTGTGGTGGCATGAGGGTAATGAGATAATTGTATTTTTGGGTGAACTATTTCTTTAACCATTCATTAGGGCAAAATGATCAGTGGACTGGGCCTATTTGGTGTATTTCAAGACAATTAAACTGTACTGACCTGTACTGTTTTTTAATGGTTTATTATAAAGTAATTAATCTAATTGCTTCAAAGATCCATGGCAATTATTCCACTGCAGTTGATTTTCCTCCCTTGGATTTTTATGAATAAAATATGCTTGCAAATTTCTCTCTGTTCTCACAGGGGAGTCATTTTCTCTTTTGGCCCAGATTCTTTGCTTTAAGCTTTCATTGGATAATACAGTATATTATCTGTCCTCTCTCTTACTCTCGCTCTCTCCAGAGGAATCACCCATTCATCTTTAAAGGCTGACACCTCTGTTGAGGTGCTGTAAGACAAGAGGAAGAAATGTTAGGGTGCCTGCAGGCAGGACTGTCACGCGTCTGTTCTTTAGAGGGGGCAAAATGACAGTCTTGGTTCAATTGGTGCACTTTAGGAAAGAAAAGACATGACTAACGAAGAAGAAAAAAACTTTTTATCAACTCATTGGTTCTCCAAATAAATGTTTAACAAGTTAGTCTAGTGGTAAATTTTTCATTTAGCACACAAGGGGTAACATGCCTGTTTACTGTATTACATTATTTGGAACCTGCTTTTGGTGTTTCTAATGATAAAATTATTAGGTTTCTATATTACTTTCCATAGTACTTTGGTGATTTTAAAGTGACTCAAAATGATGGGGCAAGTCACATATTTAATAATAAACCAAGCAAAGCTGCAAAGTATCTTGACAGCCAGTGACCTTGCATCATCTTCAAGTCATATAACTTTTAAACAACATGAGGGTGTGTAAATTATGACAGCATTTTCAGTTAAAACAAATTAACTGCTTAAAGTGCGACATGATTGGACTAACCAAGTTTAGATATGATGTGAATGGGTGATTTCTGCCACATCAATTTTCTACAACAACATAATCATCAATTAGAAGAATATATGTAAATATTTTGGAAGTTTAATTAAAAATCCACTTGACTCAAAATCTGAGTGGGCATGTGCCCCTTCAATCAGAATGCCTGTAGGATACCAGAGGTGGGCAGTTTATGCAGGTTGTTTAATGCTAAAACCACCAGTTTGGTTTCGAGTTTGGTACGGAAGCCACAGTAAGTGCTTTTTCCATGGGGTTTCAGCCACTGTTGCAACAGTTTAATAGAGACAGAGATTTAAGAACATCCAAACCCTGGTAAAAGCCTCATCTCTCAGGCAAGGCCTTTCAGTCCTGTCAGGGAATGTCAATTTGATTTGCATTTGGTCTGATAGAGTTTGAGGGCCCATACCACATTTAGTTTTATAAACACAGATGCCCTGTAAGAGCAGGATGCACACAAAGTGCTAAAAATAACTTCACTTCACAGACCCCTCATACCACTCTTTCTTCCCTCGGCCATTACAGGCATGCTCTATAAACAACAGCCATACAAGATGTGTATATGTTCAGCCACTCGTAGGATCTACACATATGTTCACCTCAGAACTCCTTTAGAGTGATACGAGTATGCAATATCTAAGCATAATATATATAGCAAAATATCTGCAAAATCCAATCCGGCTGTCTGATGTTATTACCATGAGAAAAGGTGGGGGGTGCAAGGCAATCGTCTGACAACGAGAGTGTTCCGGGACTGCTACTGGGTCCTTGAATGACATACTGTATAACTAGCAAGGAAGGGTAGGCGGTGGACTTTTTGGTGCCCTCCTAGGGAGTTGGTGCACTACCCAGATTGCATAACTGCATATAGAGAATAATCAATAATCAATAGTCCCTTCCATACAATGAAAGTGGATGGGAACCAGTTCCTGTCAAGCTTCAGAATGGACAAAAAAAACCATTAAAGCACAATCAATGAAGTTCATAAAATTAAACACCATTAAAGTGACTAAAACACTTTAATCACACCGTTAGAGTGACTCATAATTTTTATTCCAAGTCTTCTGAAGACACTTTGTGTGATAGGTTTGTGAAAGGAACAGAAATGCTGTTATTCCTTAAAAATCTGGTTTGACAGTGTGGCTGCCATTCATTTTCATTTTATGGAAGCTCAGTTTGGACATTCTACTATAAATAACTCATTTTGTGATTTACAGAAGAAAAAGTCGTACTGTTCAGGTTTTAAAATACATGATGACAGAATTTTCCGTTTTGGGTGTACTATTTCTTTTAGCTTTATCAAATATGCTAAAATACAAAGACACTTATCAGGCCTATCTTCATTTTTCATCACTTACTACAGGGAACAGATGTTCGATTTTTTTTTAAAGTGTAAATATACATTAGAAAAAGTCTGTTCACTGTAATGGTTCAACATGAAGTATACACTGTTGCCGTGGGGTGTAAATGACATCTTTATATGTAAAGTGACAGCCTCATAACCACAGTGACCTTGAATTACACGCACAGTTTGTTTTCACTGGAGTAAAATCTTGTATGCTGGTAATGAAAAGAGGCCTGCTTGACTGCTCAGCAGTACTGCTGACACACTAATGACCCAACATATTGATCATTACAGGAGATTCTGTGCTCTCAACACAATAATTCACAGTTACTATGGTTATAGTCCAAATGCTGTCAAAATGGAGTGAGAGACTTGATGCTTTGCACTAGAGCTAATGAATTACTGGTCGTGGGGGTAGTCACAGGCAGACTGTAGCTGACAGGAGTACGGTCCTCATGACCTACTTTCCATCCTCTCCACCACCAAATCCAAAGTGCCACAGCCAGGCATGTATCCAGGCGTCCCATGGACAAAGGGGTGGAGCAGTGCCAGCCAACAGCGATGCAACTATTTGCTCAAAGCTGACCAGTATGAACAGGGATTATTTTGGCTTGATCATTTGAAAGTTTTTATTTTTTTTAAAGGTGCCCTTTTTTGTAGTCCAAAGCTATTTTGAAAAGCAATGTACAAATTCAAATAAAAAATCAGCTGACCATTTATCAACCTCTCTCTAAGTGGTCCATACAGCAGATTACAGCGAACAGAGAGAGGTCATTTGCAAATGAAGGAAACATGACATTCACGGCACTATAAACAAAACAAGTCTCCACAGATACAGTTACAAATAAGCTAAGGGTGTGTGTGTGCCAATGAAAGTTTGTTAAACTTCATAATGTGATGGTGATTTTCAAATTGTTTTGCTTTAGGACAGAACAAAATTTGAGGTTATAATTGTTACCTAACTGAAACTAAAACTGAAACAAAAGTCCAAAAATATAACATAAAAAAACAAAACTGAAACTAAAATTTAACTTTTCAAAAAACTCAAACTAAACTGAAACTATCATGCATTTCTTCAAAACTGACTAAAACGAAAGAGAAATTATCTTAAAATATTTTTTTTTCTTTAAACGTCTCCATCTGTTGCATCACAAACATGCTACTGGTCATGATTTCATGTGCAGGTGCCCAAATTTGGTTGGTTATTTGATCAATGCTTCAAGATAAATTGATTAGTTTGTTTAATCACATCATCCACTGCTGTTCAAAAAAATTAAGTGATATGTACACTCATCGATCACTTTATTAGGAATACCTGTACACCTACTTATTCTTGCGATTATCTAATTAGACAATCGTCTGGCAGCAGTGCAATACATTAAATCATGCAGATGTGGGTCAGGACCTTCAGATAATGTTCACATCAACCATCAGAATGGGGAAAAATGATCTCAGTGATTTCAACCGTGGCATTATTGTTGGTGCCAGATGGGCTGGTTTGAGTATTTCTGTGACTGCTGATCTCCTGGGATTTTCAAACACAACAGTCTCTAGAGTTTACTCAGAATGGTACCAAAAACAAAAAACATCCAGTGAGCAGCAGTTCTGCAAATGGAAATGCCTTATTGATGAGAGAGGTCAACAAAGCCCAACAATATGCAAAATTAGTAACATGACACAATGTAAATCCTAATAAGCTAGCAGAACTCCAAAAATTTGAGGCAATTAGTTTAATATTTTTTAAGTTAATAAACTCCTTCATTTCTCTTACAAAGCATGCTGGAAAATAGAAATCCCCTGCCCAGTTTCAATTCTTAAGTACCCGTAAATTTAAAGAGACAAGTTCATTAAACTCAAAACAATAAATCAATTCAGGTGACTTAAAAGGTGTCAGGGTGAATAGAAAAATAAAAATTTTGTATACGCATAAAAGCAGGACAAACACTGGGCAAAATATTGTATTTGTACACTGGCAAAAAAAAAAAAAAAAAAAAGAAACAAAAAGAAAACTGCCTTGTTTTCCTGTTTTAAGCATAAACCCCACTTTCTCTGAAAGTAAAACTTATAATATGACATTCTGCTTCTCAAGAAATGTTCTTCTTGTTTAAAGGATGTTTAGATATTTTTATAAGAAAATATATAAAAAATATTCAATAAGAAACTGATTTCTTTTTTTGCAGTGTGTTAGCCAAATTAACAAGTAACAAATTTGTGCTACAATCCCATAACATTTTATTGGACTGGGCTTTTAATGTCAACAACATAAAGATACGGAAAGCCTTTTCTCTTCCCTTTTAAAAGCTGATAAGCCTTTATGCAGTCCTAACTATGCACAATTATATGGTTAGATGCATTGTATTATTTGTATTTAGCATTGTATTTGCCTGCTGTCTGCAACCCTATCAGGACAGACCTACAGGATTATGACCCATTTTTGGCCAGTAAACATTAGGCTGCCTACAGAGAAATGAACTGGCATTTTACTCTGTATACACCAAGCATGCATTCTAAGGAAGGAAGAGGAGAATCAATAGTCTAGTGCATTACTGTACCTTTTGTCCACCCAAAAATCTTCATGATTTGTTAGTTAATGAGATTCATCAGATAAAGTATAGCCTATATATTAAGGCAATATTTCCCAATGTAATTTTACTTTAGTTAATTGTTGTTTATACTTGATTGTTTCTCACAAGGCTCATTTGCTGTCTCCTCTGTTCTATCATTGCTTTAAGGTCAAATTCAACTCAAAACTATTTGGAAGTGAACAAAATGACTGTAAGAGTAGTGTCAGGATTTAATTTCTGTTATAGCGATGCTAATTCCCAAACTTAATTTACCATGCATCAGAAAAACATCTAATTTGTAGATCTGTTTGTCTTTCTAATCTAGGAATCAATGGCATTGACCAGATGAGTTGGTCTGAATCAATTGCAATTTCTTTAAAGCAAAACCACAGGGATAGATAAATAATTGTAACATCAGAGTAGTCAAATTGTCTTTTTTTTTTACTTGTTCATCCCTGTGCAGAAAAAAAAATGCATACTTTACCATACAGTGGATGAAAAAAAAACATTAAAGTAAGCAAAATGTCTCAAAAATCAGTGTTTACGATTAAGTAGTTGAACAATATCCTGATGGTGTACATCTACTGAAATTCTTAAGTATACAATCAGTGGACACTTTGCTATGCAATAAGGCTTCAGTGCTACAGGTAGCAAGAAATTCCCTTGTAAGTAAATTGCATTGAATGTCATAGAACATGAGCCAGAGGACTATGGCAACACAGTGTATGTCATATGTTCAGGAATGTACTTGTACTACATGTACCTACAGAAAATACTTTATCAACACATTAGTAAGTTGTTGATGGATTTCAGTAATACTACAAAAGTACGGGGATTAGGGCGCAGTCCATGTTTGTAAGCAATTACACTGAATAACAGCTTATCAGACTGTCTTCAGCACTAGAGAGTAGAAATGTCTAAACATATAAATGACCAGCCAAGTGGCTTCTTTCTGTCAGCCTTGGGCACTGGTGTTTGTATTAGCCAGTGCACTGGCAAGCTGTTTATCCATTGCCTTTGTGTGTCTTATGCTACCCAAGAGCCTGGACAGAGCTGATTTGCATTCTTGCATTTGTCAAGTCGACATTTCATGAAATGGCAGGCAGTCTAAATGTGCCATAACCAAAGAGAAATAACAAACAACAGTGTAATGCATCTGGTGTCCTTTTGATGTTTGCAAATCTTCTAATGGAGCGAAAAAACACAGAAGTCCTATTTATGGTCCCCAGTATATTTGAAAAGTTTAAGTATTTCAAACCTCAGGGCTACTACAGCCTTGTGCCCCGAAGAACCTAATTTATGATGCATGCACATATAATATGGGTTCTTATTATACAGAGTGGTCCTGAATTTCCAGTCAGCATGTTGAATACTGTATATATTTTACATTCACCTACACTAACAGTTTATAATGCTAAAAAGAAAGAAATAGAACCAAAATGGAGGCAAATAGACAAATTAGCAACATAATTCAAATTTAAGTTTGATTTTAAAGATGTCATGACATTAAAATGGAGGTTTTGTGGCATATAGTCACTATGTGTACTCCTAATAATTTACAAAAATAATTAGTATCAGATCAACACACTTAAATTGTACAGTCTTTCAAGGTACATGCCAAGACCTTGGCACATACAAAGTATGTTATGAAGGTCATGCTTGCACATTGTTTCATACATCCAAATCACACATATAAGACAGATATTGAAAATGTCTCACTTTTTTCTCTCTGTACAGCTGTGTACTGTCTAAATTGGGCTGTGAGTTTGAGACATGGACATTTTTTTATTAATATTAGCGTAATGTCATTCTATTTTATGTGTTATAGAGCATGATGGATGTTTCTGGTTCCGGCAGACTGAAGTAAAGCAGCCTAATTGAGAGTTGAAGGATAAATTAGGTGCATGCGTCGCTATATATATGAGTCTTTAGTCTAGACTTAAACTGAGTGAGTGTGTCTGCATCCCGAATAGTGTTAGGGGAATATTCCATATTTTAGGAGCCAAGTATGAAAAGGATCTACCTCCTTTTGTAGATTTGGATTATTAACAAACCAGAATTTTGTGATTGTAATGAACGTGATGGAATATAGTGTGTCACTGTGGAGCTAGACCATTCATTTGCTTTACTAGACCATTCATTCGCTTTGTATGTAGTTAATAGAATTTTTAAATTAATATGAAATTTAACAGGGAGCCAATTTAAAGAAGATAAAATTAGGCTAATGTTCTAGTCAGCACTCTAGCAGCTGCATTTTGAACCAATTGAAGTTTATTTATTGAACTTGCTGGACTTGAGGTCATGAACGCATAACTTTTTCAGCATCAGCAACAGAGAGCATGTGTTGTAATTTAGCAATATTTCTCAGGTGGAAGAATGCTGTTCTACAAACACTGGAAATGTGATTTTCAATGGAAAGATTAGCATCAAATATAACATCTAATCCTTTGTTGAAGAAGATGACGTAACAGTGCATCCATCGAGTCAAATTATATTTTAGCGGCTTATTTTTTAGAAGTTTTTGGTCCAATCATTACAAACTAATGCCAATATAATTCTCCAGAGAATGTCATGATCTATCGTGTCGAAGGCAGCACTAAGCTCTAAAAGCACTAGAACAAAAATGCAGCCATGATCAAATGATAAGAACAAGTCATTTGTAACTCTGAAAAGTGCAGTCTCTGTACTGTGATGGGGCCTAGATCCTGACTGAAATTGTAACATAATTGGGAGGAGACTAACTTTTCTAGTATTTTTGACATAAATGGTAGATTTAAAATTGGTCTGTAATCAGCCAGTTCTTTAGGATCAAGCTGTGGCTTCTTAATAAGTGGTTTGATAACTGCAATTTTAACGTTTCCTCAGAAATGTCCTAAGGATAGCGAGGAGTTAATAATATTAAGAAGAGGTTCTGAGATTACAGGGAATACCTCTTTTAAGAGCTTAGTTGGTATTGGATCTAACAAACATGTTGTGGCTTTTGATTTTTTTATGAGTTTTTTAGCTCTTCATGACCTATGACAACGAAGGACTGAAAATGTTTGTGAGCAAAATGAGAAACAGTTTTATGAGGTGCTGTGACAGTTCCATTTTATTTCTGATTATTACAATATTATCAGTAAAGACCTGGCAGCTTTTAGTGCCTGTCTGTAGCTACAGACACTATCCTTCCATGCACCACAAAATACCTCTAATTTTATATTCTTCCACTTGGGCTCCATTTTCCGAGCTGCTCTCTTGATAGCATTAGTGTGATCATTGTACCATGGTGCGAGGCTTTTTTCAGATTTAACTGATTACCTTTAGATTATGTCATATTAAACTATATAATTTTGTCAAAATGTAACAGATACTTTTACTCATGTAAAATCATGATTTTGTTTTTAAAGGTGATGTATAATGAAAAATAATTAGCACAAAGCACAGTGTTGCTCTTTTCATCCTCAGTGCTGTTTGGCATGTAAGGGCTGCCTATTGTTTGAGAGGTTTGAATTGACTTCCTTCGTAACGCTTTAAACTAGAAACGTTTCACTAGAATTTAAATTGGTCACATCAGTTTTGAGGTCTGCGCTCTGCAATATCGAGGGAAGCCCGGTTGTTGCATGCGTGTGCCAAAGAGAAGAGTAGATTATGATCACAAGCTGGTTTCATTACACTTATGTGAAAGTGCAGATGAGAAGCCTTTTGCTGATTGCGAGATTATCATTAAATCTGCCTCGGCAGTCCTAAATAGGCCATCACTTGGGCGTCCACCGAAACATCTTCAATAGGAGAACCATGGCATTGTTCTTTCTCTGCTATCCTCAGACAGAATAGACCTGCAACCACTTTTGGGTCACAACCTACCAGTTGAGAAACACTGATCTATGTGATTGTTGAAGTCACCAACAATTAAAGTTCTATCTACATTAACTACTAGATCAGATAGAAAATGTGCAAATTCAGCAAGGGAACCAGAGTAAGGCGCGGATGATCTATATACTGTAGCAAGGGCAAAGGACGACGGTGTCATATTAAGTATTATTAGTTCAAAAGACTTAAACTTATATCCTGTCCTCTGAGTAACACCAAAAACATCACTGTAAATTGTAGCAGCACCTCCTCCTCGACCCATCATGTTTATAACAATAACCTGGGGGAGTAGATGGTCCACGACGGTCCACATTCTCCTTCCCGGGTTTCGGCACCAGTGTAACGCTCAATGGAAAGGAGGAGGCCGAGAACCGGCTTGACGACATAAATAATATTTTAATGGTTAACTTAAACAAAAGACAACAACACACACGACGGACATGTCCGTAAACGATCTCTCTCTCATCGCACCACCGTCTGCCATCGGCCTTTATCCCTCTCGGAGGCTTAATTAGCCTGATAAGGGACCGGTGTGTGTAATCACAACCCGGCCCAGCCCTCCATCCTGCTGCAGGCTCTTTCAACATGATACTCAGTGGGTGCATCACTGAGTGGGGAAAATTGACTGGAAACCCTAACAGGAATGGAAGAGTGGTGTCGCTTTGCTGAGAAAGTATGCCACAGAGACGTCACCCAATTGCCCTGCTGCGGTGGCTCTTTAGCCGGAAATTTTTGTGTTGGTTGCTGTACTACCCGCATTCGAAACAGTATCTACCGGCTTTTCTTTCTCACTGACCTCCACTAGCATTCGGATGTGTTTCTCTAACTCATTAATCTTCTCAGTCAGCCTGACTAATTCCTTACAATTATCACATGTAAATCCCTCACTGCTGATGAAAGAAGCAATAGTAAACATGTGACATGTAATGCAGGAAGCAATAACATGAGCAGATGCCATGACTTACCGCAATTGTTTGTTGTTGTTATGGTTGTTCTTGAGCTGCGAGGGTTTGAGATTGATGAGGTTCCTAATCAGCAGATGATTGAGACTGATGCAATAATCCATGTAAAACACAGTGGAGAAAAACAAATGCATGCAGTCGAGATGTGAGATGTAGACCAGCGAGGAAAAAAAAAAAAGAGTGAAATGGGTGCACGCGATATAACACACAGATTAAGGGGTTAAAATGGCAAAGGATAAAACGATGAACGTAAAAGAATAAGCAATGCTAAGCAGGCTAGCAAGCTACAAACACATGTGCACTGTGCCATCAGGAACAGGAACAGGGGTCAAAATAAATTTTTGTAGTAATCAACATTATGCCACAAATGCTGTCGATTGAGCTTAACTTGTATTGAACCCGGAGTATACCTTTAATTCTGCAATTCTTGTATGAAACAAAACCTTATAAGAAAATACAAAATTAGACAAAAGCAGACTGTACACAACACTGTTTGTATGTCAGTGCAACATTCAGGAACAGTACTGCCTGCAATTTTTACTGATGAGAATATGTATCCAGCTTTACTGTATGATGGGGATGTTTCTTTGCCAGAAGTCTGAGAAAGGGAACCAGTAGAAAACAGCATGGAGGACATTGTATGAGAACAGTTAGCCCATGCTGCCTTACCATAAACTCTCCAAAGTGGATGGCACATTTAAAGTCTATAAGCATTGGCAGAACGCCAGAATTGCCATTAAACACACTGTCTGAAATGGACTGTATAGCAGATTCAGCCCCTTAAAATGGAAGTGAGATGCTACATGCAAGTTTACTGTCCATCTTGAACTGATTAGTGGAGGTTGAAGAAATATGTGAATTTAGTACAAAACCAACATCACATGCATTACAGTGGGATATGCTGTAATACACCTAGAGTATAGCACAATTAGGATGACCCAGCACACTCCTACTACTCTGTATTTCTGGAAAAAAAATTATATATTCTTTGATAAAATTTGCTTTACAAAAGGGTAACATCACATTAAATACTAATATAAAGTGCTTAAGGTGATTGCATTCATGTGTAATATCGCTATAGTGCTCTAATTTATCTGCTGCTAGAGAAAGAGCTGAAAAAATGTTTCAACAATGTGATGTCACTAAAAAAAATTACTATAAACTACACGAAAATGTAGTGTGGCTCAAGTTTCATGTCTCACCACAGCACACAGTGTAATCGATGCTCCTGAGAGCTGGGAACATAAGCGGAACTAGATATAAGTGTTTTAAACACTTGCAGCCACAACTCTGAACTTGTTTAAAGCGTGAGGTGCTTTGGTGGCTTTTACACCAGTAAAGACTGACTAAAGTGCGAGCCAATAGCAATGGAGTGAGAGCTGTGAAGGAGCATATAATTGGTTTCACCCACTGAACGAATACGGCCCATTTACTCATTATATTCACGGACGAGTGAGGCTCAGCAACTTTTGACGGATTGAAGTTGAGGAAAGCAGATCCGTTGCAGGCTCAAGGGATGGAGCCATGGGAGGCTTGAGCGGCGAAGCCGTGGAAGGCAGAGCTGTGACAGGCTCGAGACTAAGAGTCCAGGTTGACTGGGAAATGACCTAAGTGGTTGTAAACATGAAAGTCTCGGGAGCGACCTCTATGTTCGTGGGTATGGACTGAGACACGGGAACGACCTCTGTTGTCGTGAGCATAGGCAGAGACTTGGAGACGACCTCTATGGTCGTCAACATGGGCAGAGTCTCTGGAACGACCTCTGTAGTCGTAGGCATGGACATACAGTAGTCTCGGGAATGACCTCTGTGGTCGTGTACATGGGCAGAGACTTGGAGTCGACCTCTGTGGTCGTGAACATGGGCAGAGACTTGGAAACGACCTCTGTGGTCGTGAACATGGGCAGAGACTTGAAGTCGACCTCTGTGGTCGTGAACATGGGCAGAGACTTGGAGTCGACCTCTGTGGTCATGAACATGGGCAGAGACTTGGAAACGACTTCTGTGGTCGTGAACATAGGCTTTGACTCTGAGATAATCTCTGTGGTCCTGAACACTGGCACAGACTTGGAAACGGAATCCTTTCCTCTCCTCCTCCTCCTCCTCCTCCGCCAAAGTAGGCAATGCAGGCTCTGGGACAGAAGAGGCTGGAAACGCATGCTCTAGGATGGACGTGGCTGGCAATGCATGCTCTGGGATGGACGAGGCTGGCAACGCTGGCTCTGGGATGGACGAGGCTGGCAACGCAGGGTCTGGGACGAACGAGGCTGGCAACGCTGGCTCTGGGACGGACGAGGCTGGCAACGCTGGCTCTTGGACGGACGAGACTGGCAACACTGGCTCTTGTACGGACAAGGCTTCCAGCTTTTTGACCGTGACAGGTGTGGGCATTGGCTTGTTGACCATGGCAGGCGTGGGCATTGGCTTGTTGACTGTGGAAGGCGTCGGCTCATTGGATGTGGGTGTTGGCTTGTTGGTCTTGGCAGGCAAGGGCACTGGAACAATTTCAATTTGTGGAAAAGAGTCTTCGTGGCCCTACGCACCGATATTAGTGGTGAGTGGGAGGATCAACAAAGGCGGGATTCATGACACTTAGTAGACACACTGATAATAAATATAATTAGACTTGTTTCAGTCAAGAACATCTCTGTGCTTTATCAATGGTTTATTGACACAAAACACATAAAATACATTTATTGCCACCTACTGGTATAAAAGTGTGATTTACAAAAATGGTTACTAAACGAATAAGCAGTGTTGGGTAAATTACTCCTAAAATGTAATTAATTACTAACTACTAATTACATATTGTACATTGTAATTAGATTACTGTACTTATTACTCTGTCTGAAAAGGTATTAAATTACTCATTGCTAATTACTTTTCTAAAATCCATATCAACTTTGACCAGATTGACAATAAAAGGATAGACATCAAATTATTATTTTAATTCTTTAAAATATAACCTATAAAATCAAATAAATGATTATTGAACTGTTCTTAATCTATTCCTAATTGGTTAACTGTTACAGAAATCGATCACTCTCTATATAACTTCTTCCCCAAGCAAGTACATTTGTTGCAAAAGGCTGTATTTCATGTAAGCACCTTAAAAGTATAATAACAGTAAACAGTTTAAACAAGTTACAGCGGCCCCTCAGCAAACCAGAGTGGAAGGGAAAAAATATTGGCTTACCGTTTATCACACGCTGAAACTTTATTTGGACTGAAATTTTACAATCATATGCAACAATGCAACAGTCACATGAAGTCCTCTTTGACACCTGAACTTCTTCAGAACATCGAATCCTAGTAACAACAAGCAAGACATTGTGCAACAAACTAAACAGAATGTAGGTGTCTCGATGTGCAATTTTAAATACTGAAGCTCCTTTAAACTTGACACGGTGTCTAAAATCCATTTGTCCTGTGCAGGACTCAAAGGAAACAAATATTAACATTAGATTTAAAATGTCACCTTCAAATGAAGTACAACATAAGTAACTGTAATTTAATGACAAAAAAAAAATGAAGAGTAATCCCGTACTTCACTTTTTCAAGGAAAAAGTTATTTAATTACAATAACTTTGTAATGCGTTACACCTAATACCCCCTTTTGTAGTGATTTTTTTTAAACAAATTCAAAAGACTCGAGTGACGAGTTAATTATAGAGAAACATCATCTGGAGTTAATTTACTTTAATTTTATTAAAAAACAACTAAGATAGACATTTATTGTTGTGGTGTTTGATGGTGTTTTAAATTATAGAAGTTGTAAAATTATTGATTTTCTGTAATAAATAAAAAAATATTTGTTAATAAATGGAAAACAAGTACATAAAAAATATTTTAATGGTTCTTTAAATGGTTTCAGTTTTGTAAATCACTTTATAAGTGTGTTCCATTTATATAAAATAAAAATATTTTGTGAATGTATCTTGAATTAGGCGAACAGAGAAAAAAATAGAGAAAAAAGAAAAGAATATCTATGCTTAAGAATGAAATGCATTAAATATGCACATCTAATGGTGTCATTGGGGGCTAAATCCCCCTAAGATTAAAATCCTAGAATCGCCCCTGACTGGAATGACGCATTCAGGTTGAGCGCGAGCGCACGTTTCAGGATTTGCCCCACACATTAAAGTCTGACATCTACCCATCAGCATCTTCACGTTGAACAACGTGTAAAGCCCTGTACTTAACTGAAACACATCACTGCGGGCATCCCACAGGCTGCTTGGGTGCCGTTCACACTGAACACGTTTCTGCGTCCGTCTGCGCTTTTTAAAAATGTTATTTTCTATGTAAACGTGCGCTATAGGGACGTCTTTAATTGTTGCGCCACGCCGCCGTCAACTTTTAAAAACGCGTCTCGAGACACCTGCATTGTGTTCTATTCGTTGCGCGGCGTCTAGCTTTTTATTTTTTAGCGCAGTAAGGCGTTCAGTCTTAACGGCCCCTAACAAGACTTTGCTCTTGCGCATGGGACTGCGGTTCCGACGCCACTTCACTCTCCAACTCACCTTGAAACGCGGACCTCTCGGTATTTACATGGAGAGTGACGTAGAGGCGACCTATCACCGCCCCGAAGCCTCCCTGTTTGACCAATGAAATTCGAGCGGGGGCGAAGCCGACAGCTAAATCGTCAAGCTTGGTTTTACGTTGGCATTCATATCAAGCCGCGTCTGGCTGCCTCGCGCTGGTGCAGGTGCTCTTTTTCATCGAGAGAGGATGCGAAAGGCAAGAAGGGGAGGGAAAGAATGAAGGGAAACGTCGGGAAAAAGTATGCGGGGCATGCATAAAAGGGTATTAGCAGCTGACAGTGTGTATAACGTCCTGGGGCTCGGCTCAGAATGATTTATTGAAAGGGGCACTTTGAGATATGATGAGGTTTCTCTCTGGTTGGCAATAGTACTATGATTTGGTATGTGGCCACTTTGATAGCAAGTGTATTCAGCATCCGAGGAACGGCTGCTCAAGGTGAGTTGAAGTGCAATATAATATATTTAGCCTCTGGCTTAAGTTTTTTTTAAATTAGTCTCGACTTTGCTTGAGTCATTTAATAATTTTTCACTTATAGAGTAATTCTCAGTTGTTGATTTTTACTATTTAAATCTTAATACGATCATCTTGAACTGTTTCAAGTGTATATTGCCTTGTTATACTAGAGTATATGACTCAGTTATAGGTGATGTTGATTAATTTGGATTTCTGTTCATACCTTACACAATTGTCTTGAGTTGCTTTGTCATTTGTAAATTACATTTATGGTTAAGTGCTTGTTTTAAGGTGGGTTGGAGGATTGATGAGGGATTAATGAATTAATGTGCTGTTGCTGTCTTGTGCCATAATGTTATCTATTCCATATTCACCTGTTCTTCAGTCCCATGAGCAACTTTAAGCTGGTCAGCCTCATGTTAAGTGCATTCTATTAAATTATACTCAGAGAATGATCATCCATTCATTGATTATGTAAACCTCTGACAGCAGAAGCTTTAATTAAACATATTACACATGCTTTCACTGTGGATATGTACAAGATTTCCATATTTTTGTTCTGTAGGCTGTTTAGTGATTTCGGAATCTATTTTCATATGGCGTTAGCATTTGCACCATAAAACAGCTTTAAAGAGCCACCATAATTATGACTGAATATATGAGATCTTTCTTCACTCTATTTGAAATAACAAGAGAGGAAAAAGTGGTGTATCTTTGTATTTCAAATGTTTGATGGACTCACTTAGCCCTGATGTTTCCAACATGTCCACGAGAGGGCTGTTGACTGTGAAGCATGGAGCGTCTTGGGTCATTTGAGCTTCACCATTGAAAGCTTCCATTGCATGTTCATAGACAATAAAAATTGTCCTGTATCAAGAGAGGAATCATATCAGGGTTGATATGACACTGAAGATGTAAGCATTATGCCCCCCCCCATTTTTAATGTATCAAAGGCATAAGCTGATCGTCTTACATTATATGCTTTAGCTGTGTCATCCCCTAACTATCAATGACAGTGAGGAGTCTGTAACCTTGCTGTTCTGACTGTGCACTTTGCTACATATGCTCAGTGTCTCCCTCCTGTGTGTCAAAACCATGCTGCACTATCCCAGCCCCGCAGCAGCTCTCTCCCTCTGTCTCAAGCAGTCAGCTGGCAAACAGGCCCACTATCAGCAGCTACAAACCTGGACAGGTGCCAGATCACTGCTGCCGGCTCCTCAGCTTTGTTGCTCTATCTAAACAGAGGCAGTGTAGTGTCTCTTTAGACAATGTATCATGAGCTGATGCATTGCTCTGGGTTGGCCCTCAAGGCTCAATAGTGGCTGAGTGCACTGAACTTGTTGAGACCTTCCAGCAGGTCACTTGAGGAGCAGGCTATCTTCCATCATGATATGAGGATGCACCCAGCAACATCTGTCCCTTTTAAATTAATTTAGCCAAATCTACATCTGTTTTTGGCAGGGGCTCAAATTTATCTTACCCAAGCTCTAGTCCTCACAGATTGAGGCAGACAGCTGCTCTGTTCCAAAACCTAGTGAACTGCCTACGTATGTGGGCAGCATTTTACAGCATCATAGGTTCGCTCATGATGCAATATCTACTCCAAAATGTAGGCAACTTAATTATGCTACCTCCTACGGGGCCATTCAGAATGAACACGTTATTGCATTAAAAAAGACACAATGCCACAAATGGAATAGAATGCTAGTCTCTAGACGCATTTGAAAAAGTTATTGAAACTTGACACAGTGTATTAAAAATGCAGCACATATGTGCAAGATGGTCAAAATGTCCATCTATCGCATGTTTACACAGAAAAACAATTAAAACACAGCACAGATGGATGCAAAAATGGCACCTAAGATACCTTGTTTTGTCCAAATTCTAAGGCAGCACTGCATGTATCCTCCATATAGAAGGCAGCCCCAGAATGCATATCGACAAACCAAGATGGAGGATAAAGTGAGAAAAAATATTGGACGAAATGTTGATTGTAAATATTTTTTCAGGGCTCCATCGCAAATGCAACCAAAAATAATTGATGGTGACAATAATTTAAAATCTAATCGCCACTGGTGACAGTCCGGTTGTGTGCATTCATATGCGGTTTCGTCAGATATCATGTGAGTTATTGAATATATTTGTAAAATGCGCACAACCAGTGTGTCTCAATCCACTTTTCACCCGTTGTGTTTCTGACGAGCTCGCTGCACCACACGCAACAACAACACACCCAGCGTGAGAGAGTCGTGAACAAATGGCTCTTTTGAACTGAATCTTTTTCATGAATCACACGAAAAGAACTTAGGATTTGAACTCAGGAGCTCAGGTTTGCAGTTTGAATCAGATTCACTTTCTCAGCAAATCAGCTGTCAGTGAGCTCACAATTTCAAAATAAGAGTTCCATGAGTATTTCTGGCTTTTTTATAATTAAAAGTTTTTCTTCTGCTAATTATTGACTGGGATTGGACTAGCACAATTAACTGGATCTGGGATTTCATTCAATTTGCACTCTTGTAGTCTTTGTGTCTTGGGCCATCTGGTAACAGTAAAGAATGACTAAGGCAATATTTTAAAACAATAATTTATATATATATATATATATATATATATATATATATATATATATATATATATATATATATATATAATCAAGCTTTTGACACTTAGGACAATTGAAGGACTTGTACACAACTACTACACAAGGTGCAAATGTTCATTGATGCTCATGAAGACAACATACTACTATAGGCATACTATACTTTATGTAAATATCTGTAATGTAAATTCTGAAGAGAAATGAAATATTTTTTTTTATCTCTTATATTTGTATAAATTATGAAAGAGGTGTGAACATTTATGAGACAAAAGGGAATGCAAACATATCTTCTCAACTATATATACTGTTTACTAAACCTTCGATGAATGGGTTATCAGCTGACTTCCTTTTCTTAGGCGTTTCTAAAGAGCAATCTAAATCGAGAAAATCTGTGATTTGGCGACTAAAAACAGCCATTTGCCTCCTTATCTTTCAGTTTAGGAGCCAATGACTCCCAAGTAATATTTTTAGTCTGGAGCCCTGTACTTCGAATAAGTATGTCAATTTATGCTTCTTAGAGCATCATGTCAATCCTCTAGTGTCACCTGTAGGACTAGGTAAGACACCTGTAGGAAAAGGCACCAAGATCCATTCACTGCATGTTTATAGTAAACGTCTGAATTTACTTGTTCATTGTGTCCAAAGGCATGAATTAAGCAATCCATTTGCTACTGAATAATATATCATTTAATACCCTTTCTGTTCTTTACAGTCAGTTGTTGGTTAAAAACAATAAAAAAAAGAAACATTTAATTCTAATTACACATAGCACAGATGCGATAAAAATAAATGTGCATGCCCTCTCTTGTTAACATGCGGTCACTGGCTAATGCTGGTAGTCTTAAAAAGACATTACCAATTCTATGTGTTCTATGTATCAATGTAAACACAGAATCAGAATCAGCTTTATTGCCAAGTATGCTTACACATACACATAGAATTTGTCTTGGTGACAGGAGCTTCCAGTGCACAACAATACATACAATAGATAAATACATACAATACAGCAACAAGACATAGATAATAATATATATTTTTAAAATAATTAATAAATAAAAATACATTAACTAATAAATAAAAACATAATATAAATAAAGTATATATTATACATATATACATTTCACCCCAAGATTTTCCTTGTGTCCCCTCAGAAACTTCTGACACCCCCCTTTCGGTCTGAAGAAGAGACTACCATTTGCCCACCCTAAAGATCAAAATGCCCCCAGAAATGTTCTTTAAGCGAATGTGGAAATGTAAAATGACTGATCTGTTTTAGCAGTTAGCACCTGCTAGCAGACTGGATGCTGCCGGGTTCTTTCCCTTTAGGCATTTTAGGCGTGACTGTCAGCTGCAGCTGGAGAGGCTAAAGAAAGCTCTTGTTCTTTATGTTTAGCTGCAGTCTGTGTGTCATGGAAAGCCTGTTGAAGGAGGTCTAGTAAAGGACCTGACAGCTGCTCATTTTTAAGTGGTGTTGGATAACATAGGATGTGTTCCCTTCCGAGGGAACTCGCACTGCGTCGTTGAAAACGACTCTTTGGGGAACGCTCCTTAGCGTGCGCCTCTGAATTATGAATGAAACTATTCCAATCTTGATTGGTGTTGCGTCATGACGTAACATGTGACGGCATAACCGGATGCATAAAAGTGACGCTGGCACACAAACACATTAGCTTTCACTCTTCAGCAAGCGCTCTATGTGTATTGTTTGTCTTATTTGGTGTTGTTTGTCTGATTTAAAAATATTATGGCCACCCAACAGTTCATGAAGTGCGTGCACCCCTGCCCTCGTTTCATTACGGGTAGGGACACGCACGCTTTATGTGTGAATTGTTTGGGAGCGCAGCATGCACAGGCAGCTCTCGAGGGATCTGCCTGTGAAAGTTGTGAAGCACTACCCATGAGAGTGCTGCGCTCCCGGTTGGCGTGCTTTGATGATCACGGTCAGGCTCGCGTTCCCCACGGATCTGGTCCCGCGTCTGTTGAGGCAGCGCGGTGGTTGAGATCGTGGGGTTCGCAGCGGGATCTTGCAGATGAGAATGAGACTGCTGCGGCACTTTCTCATTCTTCGTTTGAGGATCCCGAGCCTACTGCGAGTGGTGCAGAAGCCCGCGTCGCGGCTTCTTCTGCCCACGATCAGGTCCCAATGCTTGAGCTCTCTGCTTCCGAGGAAGTGGATATGCTCAGCATTGATGCGGACGACCGTGAGTCAAGCACGCCAGTTTTCGGCCAAGCTTATGAGGAGCTGATTGAGGTTGTGACGCGTGCCATGGCCAGACTTGATATCAGCTGGCCACAAAATGAGCAGGAAACGCAAGTTGAAAGACAAATTAGACGAGCGTTTCCTGCGGCACAGATCACAACCTCAGCGCCGGGGTTTGCCGTTTTTCCCCGATCTCCACAAAAAAAATATAGAAATATATATCTCGAGATCGTGGGGTAAACCGCATTCGTCCCGTGTCTCCAGCCCCAGTGTGGTGATTACAGACGATGTTTTGGGGGCACGGGATATGGGCTAAAACCCCGCCGCTGCCTAGTAAGCCCTGCAGGGATACGTCTGCTTTAATAAGTAGGGCTTACATGGCGGCAGGTCGGGCTGGTTCTTGCCTGCACTCAATGGCTATTGGCCGCTCTATGGCAGCTATGGTGGCCACAGAGAGGCATCTGTGGCTGAATTTATCGGGGATAAAGGAAAAGGTTAGATCTTTTCTGCTTGATGCTTCCCCCGTAAGGTAAGTCTAAATCGAGTAGGGCAAGCAGATCAGCCCCAGCCATCAGTCAGCTCCTTGCACCACAGAGTTCCCCCCCGCTGCAGAGCAACCGAGGTTGTTCTCGCAGCGGCGTCCTCAGGGAATCGGTGTCGGTTTCCCGCCGTCTCTGACGCTTCGGGCCACATCAATTTCCAGCGAACGCACACCGTGCCGTTCGTGTCAAAAAAAAAAAAAAGTATCCTTTGTGGTCACAAGAACCGTATCGACTAAATCCTGCCGGTCTCTCGCTTCAGGAAGTCGAAAACAGTGCTCGGGAAACACCCGAGACCAGCCTCGAGAGGTTGGTTCCCTTAGTAGAAGCTTCGGGAAGGAGGTCCTACCAAGGTGGTAGAACCTCGGAGGGCTGCCCCCGCTGCAGAGCAACCGAGGTTGCTCTCGCAGCGGAGTCCTCAGGAAATCGTGTCGGTTCCCGCCGTCTCTGACGCCTCGGGCCACATCAATTTTCAGCGGACGCACGCCGTGCCGTTCGTGTCAAAAAATATAAATAAAAAAAACTAAAAACCAAGCATCAATTGTGGTCACAAGAACTGTATCGACTAAATCCTGCCGGTCTCTCGCTTCAGGAAGTCGAGAACGGTGCTCGAAAAACACCCGAGACCAGCCTCGAGAGGCTGGTTCCCTTAGTAGATTTTGTAGAGGCATGGAATCATCTTCCCAACATATGTGCATGGGTCCTGCATATAATAAAATCAGGGTACAGACTGCAGTTCGGGCACCGCCCCCCCAAATTCTCTGGGGTGGTGCAGACTACAGTGGTTCCGGAGCAGACTCAGGTGATGGAACAAGAAGTGCAATCTCTGCTGCTAAAGGAGGCCATAGAACGTGTTCCTCATGCAGACAGGGAGTCCGGATTTTACAGCCGGTACTTTATAGTTCCAAAAAAGGATGGGGGGTTGAGGCCGATTTTAGATCTCAGAGTTTTGAACCGGCCTTTCAGGAGGTTCAGGTTCAAAATGCTTACTATTCCTGCCATCGTGAGCCAGATCAGATCCGAGGACTGGTTTGTCACGATAGATCTAAAAGACGCCTATTTTCATGTGTCATCCTTCCATGTCACAGGAGGTTCCTGAGGTTCGCTTTCGGGGGCGAAGCTTACCAATATCGGGTTCGGCCTAGCACTCTCTCCCCGCACATTCACCAAATGTAAGGATGCAGCTCCTGCTCCTCTGAGACTTCAGGGCATCCGCATACTGAATTATATCGACGATTGGCTCATTCTGACCCAGTCTCGAGAAATGGCGGTTCGGCATCGAGATGTCGTCCTTGGCCACATTCGAAGTTTGGGGTTGAGACTCAACACAAAAAAAGAGTGTGTTACAACCATCCCAGTGCACAACGTTTCTGGGTGTTGTGTGGAACTCGGTTACGATGCAGGCACGCATGTCTCCTGCACGTATCGAGTCCGTTCTGGCGATGGTGTCCGGGTTAAAGGTAGGCCAGGCCATCACTGTAAAGCAGTTTCTAAGAATGCTGGGCCTCATGGCAGCGGCATCCAACTTTATACCTTTGGGCCTTCTACACATGAGGCCCCTCCAGTGGTGACTGAAAGCCAAGGGGTTTTTTCCCCCAAGGGGAATCCATTTCGTAAAATCAGAGTAACGCGCAGATGCCTTTGTTCTCTGCTAATATGGAGGAAACCTTGGTTCCTGTCCCAAGGGCCAGTGTTGGGAGCGTCATGTCACTGGGACACCGTTTCGACAGACGCCTACCTCACTGGCTGGGGCGCGGTCATGGACGGCCGCTTTGCCAGGGGTCTGTGGCAGGACCATCATCATTCTTGGCACATAAACTCTCTAGAGATGTTGGCTGTGTTCAGGGCTCTGAGGAACTTCCTTCCAGATATCTAAGGTTACCATGTCCTAGTACGTTCGGACAATACATCAGCGGTAGCTTATCTGAACCGACAAGGGGGACTCAGATTGCGCCCTCTGTGCAGACCGGCACATCAGATAATTTCTTTGGTCCCAAGGGAAAATACTGTCTATCAGAGCATGTATGTTCCGGGGGTTCAGAATCAGGGAGCAGACATCTTGTCGAGGCAGGGGCTGAGGCCCGGGGAATGGAGACTTCATCCAGAGGTAGTGAAGTTGATATGGGACAAATTTGGACCATCGAAAGTGGATCTATTCGCGTCTCGAGAGACGTCCCACTGTCCATTTTGGTTCTCCCTCTCACATCCAGCCCCACTGGGGTTGGATGCCATGGTACAGGCCTGGCCGAGGCTTCGCCTGTACGCATTTCCCCCGATCGCTGTGCTCCCGGGAGTCCTGGAAAGGGTCCTCCAAAAGGGCATCAGTCTACTTCTGGTTGCCCCGATGTGGCCGGCCCGAGTATGGTTCTCAGACATAATCTCACTCCTGATAGCTCCGCCATGGCAGATTCCTCTGAGGAGGGATCTGTTGTCTCAGGCAGGGGGCACAGTTTTCCACCCTCGTCCAGAGCTGTGGAAACTGTGGGTCTGGCCCCTGAGGGGGTTCAGTACTTAAATGCTGGTCTATCAGCGGGGGTGGTTGAAACCATACTTAACTCTAGGGCTCTGTCTACTAGGAGATTATATGGCCTCAAGTGGAATGTGTTCTCCACTTGGTGTAGAGAACATGAAGTAGATCCAGTTAACTGCCCGGTGGCTTCAGTTCTGGAGTTTCTTCAAGATCGTTTCTCTCGTGGTCTCTCCCTTCCACACTTAAGGTGTACGTGGCTGCCATTGCGGCTTTCCATGCACCATTGAGTGCTGGGCCTCTGGGGAGGCACCAGCTGGTCATTTGTTTTCTCCGTGGTACATGGAGGATGAGACCAACAACCAGGTCCAGGGTTCCTGCCTGGGACCTGGCGGTGGTTCTCGAAGGGTTATCCCTGGCCCCTTCGAACCCCTTCAGTCGGCCTCGCCCAAGGACCCCCAAGGAAGATGGCTTTTCTCTTAGCTATTACCTCTCTAAAGAAGGTGGGAGATCTTCAAGCCCTGGCAGTAACACCAGCTTGCTTGGAGTTTGCCCCTGGCAGAGTTAAAGCCATTCTGCACCCGAGACCTGGCTTTGTGCCTAAGGTGCCTTCTAACACGGCACGGTCTACGGTCCTGCAGGCATTCATCCTCCACCTCATGTGTCGGCAGAAGAAGAGAGGCTCCATTTGCTCTGCCCTGTCAGAGATTTGAGCGTTTACCTCGAGAGGTCCTCTTCTTGGAGGAGGTCGGACCAACTGTTAGTGTGTTTTGGGTCACCTAAGAAGGGGCTCCCTGCTTCGAAACAAACCATTAGTAATTGGATTGTTCAGGCTATTATCTCGGCCTATAAGGTGCGCAATTTGCCTTCACCTTTGTCCATAAGGGCTCATTCAACTAGAGGCATGGCGTCCTCTAGGGCTCTCTTATCGGGAGTGCCCCTCCAGGAGATCTGTGAGGCAGCCGGTTGGGCTACCCCACACACTTTCATCAGGTTTTCTGCACCTCCCTAGTACGCCTGGCGCACGTGTGCTCTCGTCCTAGCTGAGTGCCTGAGTTCAGTTTCACTCTAGGGCAGGCCTTTTTCGGCGCGTGGCCTAGTGGGCATTCGTTCCCCAAAGAGTCGTTTACAATGACGCAGTGCGAGTTCCCTCGGAAGGGAACGTCTCGGGTTATGACTATAACCCATGTTCCCTGAGAAGGTAACGAGACACTGCGTCGTCCTGCCACGCCCCTCAATGCCTGAGAGCGGCTTGCTTCATCGCTAGGCTAATGTGTTTGTGTGCCAGCGTCACTTTTATGCATCCGGTTATGCAGTCACATGTTACGTCATGACGCAACACCAATCAAGATTGGAATAGTTTCATTCATAATTCAGAGGCGCACGCTAAGGAGCGTTCCCCAAAGAGTCGTTTTCAACGACGCAGTGTCTCATTCCCTTCTCAGGGAACAAGGGTTATAGTCATAACCCGAGACGTTTTCCAACACTCATCACTTCTTTTTTATTCTCAGGCTCTTGATGGCTTGATCCTCATCCAGCGGAATCAGTGTGTTGCTTATTCCTTGAGGAAAAATTAGAATTGTTTATGTAGTGTACAAGCAGCCTGTCATCACATCTGGCCAAGTTTCCAACACAACTCGCACCAGTGTGTCACTTTCATATAGTCATTTTTGTCTCATGGTACTATGGATTGCAGAGAATGGGACCCCAAATGGGGATATTCCATCTCATTGACTTAAGCATTACTTTCAATGTCTTGTAATTATGATTTATAATTTCAGCTATAATTCAACCAAATCATCCACAGGCATTCCAATCAAACAATGGAAAACAGCAGACTTGCACTGATTGCTTGGAAAGATGCAGAATTGGCAGCCAATTTCCAAATGCATTTTGTTGGCTTCAGTGATTCTGAGTAAGGGGTTATTGGTTGGGCTATACAAAACAAATTGGAACTAACAACTTTTAGGACACATGCATATAGCTTGATGTTGGCCTGTGTTTCTTTTTAGATAATTTTTATGTTAAATGTTTTGCCTTGATAAGACAGAACAGTCTGAAATGAATAGGAAATGATAAGGAGAAGAAGTAGGGTCGGGACCAAGATTTGACTCAGAAGCCAGACTCGAAACCTGGTCACCCACTGCATAATCATAACCAGCCAGGACACGCTGCTGACATGGTTTCAGTTTGTTATTCTTCCCTGTCTGCTGCTGATCGAACAATCCAATAGTCGCACTCTTAATGGCTCAGCTATATCTGTGAGATTTGGTGAGAGATTCACAGGAAAAAACTGTGTATTCAGTGATGTTCATTGGAAAGCAAATGCATAAAACTAAATAAATTTGCAGTATTCGAGTAGTGTTTTTAATACTCGAGTAGCTGGTGCAGAACGAGTACCGGATTACTTGTACACATGCCTATCCAAACTCACGCCATTGGTTTAAGAGGAGAAAGTATTTTAACACTAAAACGGTTACGCTTTAAGAAATAAAATCTGATTTCCCCTGCAGTGTTAACAAAGCCAAAGGCATTTTGGTGCACTTTATCAATCATCACTTTTTCTGGTTTGTGCAATTAGTGACTGAATAATCGTCTCATAAATAAAAAATCATATTGCATGAACATTGAATCCAATACACAATTCTGTGATCAATAATATAAACACCTAAAATTCTCATTGACTGGCACAAATTGATTCGGGACAAACTTAAACATGTAAAAACTGAAGGAAAAAAACCTGCAACTTGAATTGGCTGGGTATCTATAGAATCTGGGGTGAGTGTCTAATTAATGTCTGTGCCTGGATTCCATTTCTACTTTCTCAGCACTTCAATAGTAAGCTGTTTCCTGTCTATGATACTCTCTCTCCTGAACACTCTAAATCTCATCCGCCACCACAGTCAGTTCGAAAGCATGCTGAAACAATAGAAGAGTTTGTCATATTCAGAAATTTGTTGGTAGAGCCTTTCTGATCTGAACATTTCTATCGTCCACAATCCTCTGCCTACATTGCATCCATTAATCTTTCCTGGTAGAATAATGACATGACAAAATTATTTCCGTATCCTTGCTGTGTCCTCTCTGTAGTATTGCATTCTGCCTGCCCTACTGAAAAAACTTTGTAAACCAACCTAAGCTGCTTAGCTGTTTTAGCTGATCTCCCAGCCTGGCCAAGCTCGTGTTCAGCTGGTTTAGCCGGTCAGTCAGCTGGTCTCCCAAAAGTGTCACAAACCCATCCAAAACCAGCAAACTAAACCAGACTGGTCAGCTTAGACCAGCAAACCTTTGATTATTTCCCAAACTTTTAAGGCAATACAACTGCAAATGTAATGTAGTCATATTATGCTTTTAAAGCATGTTTGGTCTTATTTTCTTTCTCAGTGAAATCAGTCACTACTGACTTACTGTAGATACGTTGTAAACCTTGAGTGCCCAGGCGTCCATTTTTGACCAAATGCAAACTTGTGTCCTGATTGATGTGGATAGGAAGGAACAGGCCACTGCTGGCCCAGGGCAAGTGGCTTGTTCTGTGAAAGTCACTAACCTTTATATGTCAATCAGCTGATATTTGGGCCAGTGCTGGGAGCCAAAATGTAGCCTTACTCTATCTGATGCATATAGTACATGCAGGAAAGACAACACTAGTGGAAGATGTTCCATATATAGATACCTTCAAAAGAGCCCTGTGGAATTCCGTTAATTATGCATAACTTAGCTCTGCTGTTGGAGTTAAGTCAGTATGTTTCTAATTCAGGCTCATCAACTTCTCATGCTTGAGAACATGCCTGATGACTCTTTTATGCATGCAAGTAGGGCTGCAACTAACGATTATTTTGATAATCGATTAATCTAACGAACAATAAAGAGTACAACATCATCTTTAAAAAAATACCTCTAAATGACATTCACTGAAATAAAGGGGAAAAAAAATACTTTTTATTAAGTTCAATTCTGTAAAGAAATTCACTGCAAAACAATCCTATTGTTATCAAGTGTTTTTGTCTAGTTTTCCATTTTAAAATGTCTAAAACATACTTAAAACAGATACATTTAATTGAGAAGCAACAAATAAGATATTTAGACTTGCTTTAAGAGAAAGTGTATTTTGTATATAAGTGTATTTTTTTCACTTGGTTAGTCTTCTGTGAGTGCAGTAAAGACAAAATATGCATTGTATTCAAGATCTATTCTTAAAAGCAAGTATAAATATCTAATATGCTGCTTCTCAGGTGAATGAATCTTTTTTTTTTAAAGGATTTTTAGATATTTTAATATATTTAAATTTTTAATATTATATTCAACATTCTCAGATTTTATTCTTCTACATTATAGCTGCTAAAGAAAATGTATGTTGTTTTAAAGGATTTTTAGATATTTATATTGGAAAACAAATGCAAAATGTATTTTGTTGCAGTGTATAATGGGGCGAAGACTTCCCTCTCTCACCTTTCTGTTCACTTCAATCCATCTTTAACTCACAAAAAAATGATCTCTCTCATATTAATAAAGCTGCGTATTGCCAATTTTATTCACAATAAGAAATGAACAGTGACATTTATTATGATTTAATAAGCCACGAGCCATCACGTTATAATCTAGTTGCATGTCCCCGTGACAGAGCGTGCCTCAGCCGGGTGCAGTTTCAGTCTCTCCCCCTTAGAGAGGGACACTTCGCGCAACTCATAGAAGAGGCTCTGACCGCACAGCTAAATGCCAGAATCAGAGTTTGTAGATATTTACATGATCTGCTTCAGTATTATTGGAACTTTAATAAACCTATAATGCATTAAATATAACTGCCTTTAAGATGTAATGCCGGGATGTTTCCTTTAAAGAGCTACGATTTCACAACGAGGGTGCTTCTGTATTTACTCACTTGGTAGTTTTGAATAATTTCCTCATACTTTGCGATCTACATCACCTGAAGCTGTTTGGAAGGACTGTGAACTGTGTAAATCTTCCTCTCCTCAGTCAGATGCAGTCATATTGGACAACAGAAATTTTTGCTTACAAATTTTATTGTCGTCGTTGTTGATAACATCGACTACTTGTTTCAGCCCTAATGGCAAGACACTAGGGCTCCATTTAGACCTTGCATTAACATGCGTTTTGTGTGATAAGATTTCTATCGTATAGGACTTGACCAACATTTTGTTCGGATTACTGAAACCACGTGTAAATTCAAATGCATTTTTGCTAGCCGGATACAACTTGGTAATTAAGTGATGAGGTTACGCTACTGTCATTCATTTTTAAAGTGCTGTGTTGTGGGTTCTTGCCTTTTTCTGTTAATTCTGCTATCGCAATATGAAAAACACAACAGACACTGCCATTTTGCAATCTTGTCACCCAATTAATTAACAAAATACCATGAATTATTACATTGGAATAAATTCCTCAAATCCCCACTCACTCACTTCTTTCTCCTGTTTTCTAATCACATGTAGCTCACGTGGCACTCATATGAAACCAGGCTTCACTCGCGTGTTTCAGATGAGAAGCATATTTAGCACTTACAGAGTACAAAGTGCCGAACACGACCCGAAATTTAGCTTTAACTGCCACCAAAAAAGTTACATGAAGGAAAAACCCTGACTGTTAATGTGATGGAAAGCATTTAAATTATCCATCAATAATTTTAAAATTTGCTTAAAGTCTGTGAATTCTCAGTTATCACAGACTATGATATAATATGTAAGTATTGTTTTCCATTTTGTGCAGTTCATTTTCTCTATCCGATCACAGTGGAGATGCATTTGACTGCTAGGTGTACATCAGTCTGCTAAATCTGCTATAGAATATCCAGATACTATCCGAATGTGAAACTCATGTTAATGCAAGGTGTAATTTGGGCCTCTGTCACACAATTTATGTGCCTTGGTTGTTAGACCAAGAACAGAATTCTCTTTGATTCTTAAAGAGGAATCCTACTAAACCCAACTAAATGAATGAACCCGTTTATCCTTGTAACTTTCTCTGTGGTTTACATGACTAGCTATCTTCTAGACAGAGAATGTAGCTGCTGGCATTTTCCTTGTACAATGTGTTTAGTCAGTGGAAAGAAGCCTCCTGGTCTATCTAATAGCTGCAGCTTAACGTCTGGTTATGCTCTCTGGAAATCACTGAGCAGAAAGCTTTTGATATTTAGAGAATCTCGAGCATGGTCCTATTGATCGGTACACTCTCGCTGCACTTGTTCTGATCTGCATCTTTGATTTGTCCATGGTCTACAGCACACAAAAGTAATGTCAGTCATCTCTAAGTACTGTTGTGTGAGGAGAACATTGTTTCTCAGCTTGTGGATTATGTTGTGATGTTTTTGTGATTCATTGATGTAAATGTTAACACATATAGACCATGCGCTGGGTAGATGTCCAGGTACTTCAGCAAGTGAGGTTAGAGTGCTGACTAATGGAAGAGTCATACTGTGTGGAGGTGTTTCTAACTGAGTAAAGGGGGAGCAGAGGAGGAATCATGATATGTGGTAGAGAAAAAACAAGTTCTTGATTTGGTGGCTTAGTGATTGTCTGTGATAGTTTAAAGTAAATATTTGCTATAATCTGTCATCAGTGACATTATTTATACATATGTTTATCCTCATTTCAATGCATATTTTGTTATTTTGAATAGATAACCAATTGTTTTAAATTGAAGTGAGGGCATGTAAAGAAAAATGTGACTAGGCCTATATAGAAACATGCCCCATCAGCCCATTGTGTCTACAACTTCATATCTTGTGAATAATAATAAACCTTATTCCTCATTAAACCTGGTGAAATAAGGATATACCAAACCCATCAGCTGGTGAATATATATAGGCTATAAAAAGCTTAATTTGGCAAATAGCCTACTTAAATATTGAGCACTGTAATGGAGCCAAGTCTCTGTAATTTCAAAATAAGAGTTTACAGTTAATAGTCCCACATTATGCACCATGTGATAATTTTTTATGGTTATCATTGGTATTTAGTTTGAACAATAAACTGTTCATCTGTGATTTTATTCATTTTGGACTTCTGTGGATATGCCCCTCATACTAAGTAGAGACTAAGACACTTTAACATTCTTTAATTTGATTTTTAAAACTTTCGGTGATTAATCAGTAATCTTCTTTTTCCACCACCTTATAGTTATTGGGAAAATCCATGATCAGTCAACCTCAACTTTCAAGGTCATAAAAGGACATAATGGCAACATAAATGTAATCCATATTACTTGAGTGGTTTAATCCATGTCTTCTGAAGCAATATGTTAACTTAAGGTGAGAAACAGACCAAAATTTAAAGGAGTCATGCCAGTGCATTTTTTTCTAATGTTATTATTTTCCCTGAGGTTCACTAATCATTTTAGTAATGTGTTTTGCACCAAAAAGAGTCAGAATTAGGTTTTATGTGATATTTTTAAACCCTGTCACTGGCCCTCTTACTAAAATGCTTGTTTTTTTTGACACTCTTCCCCTTTAAGGCCACTGTTATGATTGGCCAACACTGTACAACCCCTAGCAATAAAGTTAGTGAAACAAACTGCATCTGAATGTATATCAAACACATATAGTCCTACACTTATCCTATCAGGAATTGCTAAACTTCAGCCTTTATATCTTTTTTGATGTTGGAATGCTTCAAGCGAAATGGCACAGCCAAATGAAACAGAATGGGGTCTCCTTTTAAACATTATAACTTGACAGTGTCTTTTAAAAGTGGTGCGAGATGCATGACAACTGTTAAAAGACGTCTGTCTATTGTATGTTTATATACAAAAAAAAATCGGAATAGTCCAGATGGGCAGAAGATGATGTTCTGTGTCCAAGAGCTTTCCCCTTTGGTGTGCAAGAAAACAAGGCCACTACTGTAGGCCTATCTATCCAGCTCTCTCCCTGTTTACTGACTGAGCACCAGTGGGCGGGGCCAAAGGTGAGATGATTTAAAAGTAGGCGTTGATGTTATTGTTGAGGCTGTCATTACTTAATTAGGCTCTAAGTGTTGTAGGGAAACCATGGAATTAGGGGGTTTTGCAGCTTGGTTTCAGTAAATGCTTTTTTATTTTTTTTATTTACAATATGTTTTATTGTACAATGACCTCTTATCATGGGTGGAAATCCTACTCAAGTAAATGTACTGTTACTTCCCAAAAATGTTTGTGTGTGTGAGTAAAAAGTACCTGTCCTAACAACTACTTAAGGAAGAGTAAAAGAGTAACTCATTTAAAAGTACTCATGAGTAGTGAGTACTGACAACTGAGTACTGAGTTGTGAAAGCTATGCCCCCGTTAATATAAACACGATATTCTGCAATTTCAAATTGTTGCATATTGAACATACTGTAATTCACATTCCTTTTCATGGCTGTTTTTCAGAAAGAATTAAAAATATAGGTATCCTCCATCAATTTTCTTATACTGCCAACTTTTAAAATGCATCACTTAACTACATGTATCTGATTCCAGAAAAATAACAAGAAGACATGATTACAGAGATGAAAATATGAAAAAGTTATTTTTAATACACTGATCACCATTTTAAATCGTAATGTATGAATCAATTACAATAACATCAGTTTACGTGAGGGTCTAAATTGCCCTTAATGGCAACTGAGTGAGTTATTGTTGCATGTAAAACATTATGTTCAAAACAATGTAAAGAACGCAAAAAACACTAAGAAATGAACAATTTGTTTTAAATACAAATACTGTCACTTGGCATGTCACATCCCACACAATAGAGGTGGTATAGAGCAGGGGTGGGCAAAGTTTTTGGGACAGGGTCCTTGGGCCACAGGTTTATTGGTACAGGGGCCACATCGGGCTTCAGGTAGTACATGGGGGGCCACATTGTATTCCTTTTTAAGATACAATGTTCTTCATTGATTTAGTTCTTGTATCTTTTAAGCCCAGAAATAATGTACTCATTCAAATGCCAGATGTGCAATTTTCTGAAGTGTATTTATGACTGATGGGAACATTCTTCCCGAAGTATTGCTCTACAAGTGTTGATACTTTTCTATCAGGCATTAGAGAAAATGGATTAAGCATGAGCATACAATTTTATATCATTTTATCACCTATTTCACTGAAAATGTATTATTTAAATGAACACACACTCTTCATGAGGTGTCTGTATTATTAAAATATTTACAATATTTTAAAGAAATAATTACTATAAAAAATGTCACTGTTTTATTACATTGCATTAATACTTTTACAACTACTAAAGTTGTTCAGCCAAAAGCAGTGAGTGGTTTTCTTGATTTCTGACATTTTGATAAAAAATACACTTTTAATCTCTCTGTTTCCATTCACTTTAGACATAACTGACTGTGTCTACATTAATACCTCTCCTTAAAATGTCTTAATTTATTTAATTAAATTATCAATTATAGAGATCTTAAATTTAGGAGATGAAAGACAGGAATTGTGAGATGAACTAATGTGAGTATCAAACTTCAAAAGAATACGATTTCATTCCATTTTTTGCATGCGCTGCTTCCATCAGAGTGAAATTATGGCACTTTTGTATTTTCTCCAAACACATAGGGCTTGTGAGTGTTTCCAGCTGTTCCAGAACAGTTCGCAATCATTAGGCCATTTTGGAAATTTATGACAAGTGATCACTAATGATCCACTGTTGAAGATGATGATATAGTGTTGATGAAATATGACAATGTTTACTTTTAATTGTTTAAATTGTTATATGTTATAGACTGTTGTAGGGGTGCACATTTTATTCTGCTTATCAGTTTGAATGAGCAGCTGGAAGCAGTGAATTGCAAACATTTCAAAATAAGAGTCCCTGGTGTATTTCAGCTTTAAAGTTAAAAGTTCTGCCAATTTGGACTCTTGTAGCCTCTGTCTGGCCCTCCCCATCACAGGTAGACTAAGAACATTTCAAATAGGTTACCTCTACTTTGTATTTATTATATAATGGTACATATATCAGTTTTAATGTGATTTATTGTATGTGGAAAATATGTCTCGCATATATCCTACCCTTTTTCATTGATAAGCAATGTTAGGGCCATGTTGAATGATTGGCCCTGCCTGTTTAAGTAAGTCTATTTTTTGACATCACGAAGTCATACAGCATGGCTATCATGAGACTTAACACTGGTGCTGCTTTTCTGAGTCTGTGTGAGAGCTAGGTGGGAGAATTATGTCAGCACTGTTAGACTTGAGTCTTCCTCTGAGACCATCTCAGACAGATACACGTGGGACACTGTGGGCTTATCATCAGCACTAAAAGAGAGAGACAAGACTGTATGTACTGCAGGTCCTTCTGCACTATATGTGCCAGGACAGGCTGCTTGCTTTCACAATGAATTGACAGAGATGTACACATAAAGTGTTTAAGAGACAGAGGCTGGAAATGTTGCCTTTTTTCATTTTTTATTTAACTTTTGATTCAAATTCTACTGAAAGTATATTCTTAATCGCTAAATTCTTGCTTGGTTCTCTCTGAAGCTCACTTGAATGTGTTTTGGATCATTCACAAGTTGCGTTGCCTTGGAAGGCTGTCTGCAACCAGTTTCCTTACAAGGTACGTACCTTTAAAATGATTGAGTGATGGCGCAGCTGCCTTGTTTCATACACAGTCAGTGTAAAAGAGCGTGTGTGACCTCACTGAAGTGCGTAGGCCCGGCAGGCAGCCAGGCAGTGTGCTGATTGCCTCTCTCCTCTTTCCCCACCCCCTTGACTGGACCACTTCCCCTCACGGCTCCTCAACAGCCATTAAACATTCATACTCTGGCTCTGAGATACTTCTATACTGTACCACCAGCTCTCTGCCCAGGAAACTCTCTTTCTTGCTCTCGCCACTCCTCCCTCTCTCTCGTTTCTCCACACCAATACAATCATTTTCTTAATCTGTATATTTATCTGTTTTTTTTTTTTACCAGGAAAAATATCTAAACATCCTCAAAACAAAATCCATTTAGTTAAAGCTGCACTATGTAATTTTGTTTTGGTTAACGATGAGTTGATTGAATACATAAACTATCAGTGTTCAAAACAATGTCCTTACCATACCCCAATTCACTACGGTAAGCTTATAAAAATGTTTAGTATTTTGAGCTGCTGGGTTCGATTTGGCATGAAATCGCTGGCTTATGACGTTCATCTTCGCATCATTACGTCATGTCCGCACACACAGGAAAGAAGTGCCGGCTGTCTCATATTCCCGCTGGAGAAACTAACTATGTTGTTCAACTCAGTTCAGTCACACTCACACAGTTCAGGACAGCATCATGGCAGTCTAGATGGATGTTTTTCTGTTATCCTTTTGGCGAAGTTGTTTATCTGCTATAATGCTTGGATATGTTTTCCAGTAGGGTTGTTGAAGCTTATATTGCTTGTCATGCTTTTATGAATTGAACATTACTTTTGTGTTGTATCTATGTTGTCCTGTGAAGTTACTGTGACATGTTTAATATGTATGGCTTCTGAAAATGACTTCTTGTCATTACATATTTAAGCATATGATTTTTATATCAAGTAAAAATATATATATATAAAGCATATTTTATCCCAATCATTATTGAATCCTCATTTTATGTTTTAGTTCACCGTGTTATTGTGAACATTGCATTGACATGTTATTGTAGTAACTGAGGATGGACGAAATAGTATACAAATAATAAAGTCTTCTATTGAACTCGTATCAGCCATATCACGGGTTGAAACTCTTATTTTGAAAATTGTAGTAGAATTCAAACATTAATAGTAGATAAAACACTTGAATAATCATATTAAAATCTACTGGTGGTGGCTGAGGAGAGTCCCTTGAGTGTAGTGTCAGAAAATAAATTTAAGTGTAAAAGTTCATTCAAGTATGCAAATAAGAGTGTTGTTTATCTTCATCAAAGTAAGTAATATTTCCATGTCAAATGTTTAATCATATAACAGAATATCAACATGAAAACAGCATGCTATGACTCCGGCTCCAGTCCAGGTGGCTCAAATTGGGAGATTCGTCTGCCAGAAGAGCAGTGCCAAAACATGACTGACGTAATGTTTTCTTCCACAATTTGCTTGCAATTTTAAGTATCAGCCACTAGAGAGCCCAATGTTACGTAGTGCAGCTTTAAGAAAAAAAATTACATTTTAAAGCTGAAGTGCTTAATTTTGTAACAAATTTGTAACCAAAGTAACTAAAAGATGTCTTCAGCTTAATGCATTTCACTTAGTGCAGCAAGCATTTTTATAAAATTCACATATAAAATCAACTTCTAATTACAATGGTGTAATAGCTTATTTTAACTTTTATATTCAGGTACAAAAATAAATCACAAATCCACTGAGTTCTGTATGGATGAATAGAAATCTTACATACACTTACAAATGGTGTAAACAGCTTCACTTGAATAGTCACAACAAAAAATATATTCTATAAAAACAAATTAAAAATTTCGCAATTCCACTTAAAAGTGGCGTAAACAGTTACACTTGAACAGGCCCAAGTTCAACTATAATGAAACAGTTATTAATAGTTCTGTTGTCAATATCAAAATGCCATTGTGACATACTGACAACCAGTAAAAAACATGAAAGCATCACACACCGCAGAGATACATTCAAAAATAAGAAAAATATATTCATAACAAGCTCTAAAACTGCTCCAGTGAGAAATCATTCATATCTATGGTCTGTTTACTGTCTTTGAGCTTTGCTGTAACACAAATCACTAATTATTAAGCAAATGCATGAAGACGCGGTGTCGTTATTGAAGGTTAAACAGTTATATTTATTATTAGTGGTATTGTGACCAACATTAATCTGATTTATATTGGGATGAGTGACTGATGATGAGTAAAGCTAAAAGTGCTCATAATTGTCTCTATCACCCAACACAACATCTGATTGTCACAACTCAAGCGTATCGTGTATTTGCATGTTTATTTGTTGTTTAAATCGTTTTTAAACCTGTTAGCAGCCTCTGTATCCTCTTCCTGTTAACTGCAACAAGACCAAATAACTACCGTAACGACTGTAGAAAATGGGAAAATGTATGTTCGTACACATGTAATTCTTACATATTTTTAAAAACAAACCGGCATATTCATCTAAATTACATCATGTCTGACAGTTTAACTTCGTGAATGCTTAGAATTGCCAACAACTCCATTCTGTCATGCTTCAAGGGCTGAGCAAGCACTCATTCATAAGAGGAGCAGTGCATGTGTGATTGCCTGCATGCTGCAAAAAAGATCAGCCCTAAATCTAGACACGATCAGCCGATTGCCGATTAGGGGATATGATAGTAATTTTATTTGTTCAAGTCTTGAAAAAAGTCTTAACGGTCTTATTTAATTAGATTCTAAAAACCATTAGATGTAATGAGCACCCCTGGTCTAGATGACATAGCAATAGCCCTAGAACATAGGCTAAAAATAGAAAATTACTCAGACGTTTATGATCAGTATTAAGGACTTAATATCTCATGTAATTTTGCATTGCCATTGTTTTTAGGATGATTTGGTGTTTATTCAGGAAAAACTAAATATTGAGTAAAAAAAAAAAATGATGCAGTGTAGGGCTGCAACTAACAATTATTTTGATAATCGATTAATCTAACGATTATTCGAGCAATTATTCAACTATTTGCCGATTATTGTAATGATTAATAATTAGCTCTTAACCGATTACTCAGCTTCTGCCCCGACTTAAAAGGATGTATTTAATGTGCTTACTAACAATAAAGAGGACAAAAACATCTTTTAAAAATACCTCTAAATGACATTCACTGAATTAAAGGAAAAAAATTGTTTAATTCAGTAAAGAAATTAACTGAAAAAAATTAATAAATGTCTAGGTTACTGTTGTAACCACCGCACCATTTTCCGCATGCAACCTGAAATCCCATGTGATGTATTTCACCACTCTTTACCTCCCAATTTCTGATCCCTTTTCTCAAGTTCAGAGATGCGCGAGGCTCTCAAGAGAGTGTCGCTTCTTTGACACAACATTGAAGTGAGCGACAGACGGGGAACTAATGTTATCAAGTGTTTTTGTCTTGTTTTCCATTTAAAATTGTCTAAAAATCCTTAAAATAAGATCAACTTACTTAAGAAGCAACATATAAGATATTTAGACTTGCTTTAAGAGAAAGTATCTTAAATTTAAAAAAAGTGTATTTTTAATATCATATTCAATATTCTCAGATAGCAATTTTTTCTTCTGTAGTATATTTCCTTAAGTAAATGTACATTGTTTTAATTGAGTTTTCGAAATTTTTATTGGAAAACAAGCCAAAACAAATATTTATTTGAAATTTGTAATTTTTTTGTTGCAGTGTATAATTGGGTAAAGAAGTCCCTCTCTCACCTTTCTGTTCACTTAAGTCCATCTTTAACTCACAAGAAACAAACTCTCTTATAAATAAAGCTGCGTATTGCCAATTTTCTTCACGATAAGAAATGAACAGTGACATATATTATGATTTAATAAGTCACAAGCTATCACGTTATAATCTAGCTGCATTAAGCGTGCAAGCTCGAGGGACGAGCGTCCCCATGTGCATCAGCCGGGTGCAGTTTCAGTCTCTCCCCCTTAGATCGGAACATTCGCGCAACTCATAGAAGAGGCGCTGACCGCACAGATAAATGCTAGCGTCTGAGTTTGTAGTTAATTACATGACCTGCTTCCATATTAATTGAACTTTAATAAAGCTATAAAGCATTAAAACTGCATTTAAGATGTAATGCCGGAGTGTTTCTTTTAATGAGCTCCGACTCCACTTATTACACAATGAAAGTGCTGTATTTACTTATTTGGTATTTTTGTGTAATTCCCTTGTACTTTGTGATCTACATCACCTGAAGCTGTTTGGAAAGTTTAGAGTGCATCTGGACTGTGAGCTGTGTAATTCTTCCTCTTCTCAGTCAGACCGAGCTGCAGTGTTGCTCTCACACATCATCATTAGAGTTTAATGTGATCTCCTGTATGTTAAAGGTGATCAAATGACTATTCGACAATGAACATTTTATTTGAAAATGTTTTATTGTCGACGTTGTCGATGACATCGACTAATCTTTTCAGCCCTAATGCAGTGCAGGCCCAGCCTTGCTTTCCTCTGCTCTGCCACCATCTTTCAGAAGACAGTCAATTCAGAGTGATCTCAATCTGTGCATTCATCTCTTTCAGTCTGTCTGGCTGCACCATAGATCTGTAAAAATTAGATTTATTATTTGCCGTGTGTCTATATTTTTGCTCACTGTGTGTACTGCGGCAAGCCTCAGACGCCTCCACATGCCTGGCTCAGGATATGGCACAGGCAGGTTTCTGTCTGTCTGATGGATTAGGCTCTCCTGAGCTGCCTCCTCATACTTTTTGGCTTCTCATCTCCCTGTTGCTAGTGGCATGGTGCCAGGGTGGAAGTCACCTCAAAATCCAATCTATCAATTTTCCTTCTCAAATTATATATGCCCTGCTTCCATAAATTAGGTTTAACATTCCAAATAATTGGAAAATGTTGAGAGCCTAGTACACTTACCCACCATCAATTGGCCACAGAACTGTAATTACAGTACAACCTTACAAGGTAGCATTGTATTGATATTGCTCTAACGATCTGGTTAGGGTTTGTTCTAAACCTCTAACCCTAACTATTAAACTATTAACTGTCTGCAATTAGGCCGAACAGAGTAACATACAAAAATCTATTCAAACTTTGTTTTGTAGATAATTTAAGTGTACTATCTATAAACTTTATTATTATAATTTTTTGTTAAATCAGTTTTTGTGAACTTTATACTTTTTAATAAAATGAACTTTCTTTAGGGCTAAACAATGAAAGTCCTTGCATGAACTCAACAAGCTTCTCTAGCCCTCTTCAACATGCAATGGACAATTTTACAGTAAAATTACTCACATTTTGTATACCTTCAGAAGACTTCGATATGATGCATGAGTCTAGGGCTGCCCCCGACTAAAGATTTTTTAAGCCATTAGTCGAATAGTCGTTGCACGTTTATGATATTAATTAAATTACTTAAATATATATATATATATATATATATATATATATATATATATATATATATATATTTGTTTTTTTGGGGGCATCAGAAAATGGTTTGACTTCCAGGGCTGAGAAAGAATGTTGTAAGTAACATTGCTAACACTGTTATGCATTACAGAGAAATACAAAATCGTAATTGTTATTATTAATTTTACAAGCGCACGCACGAAGCGAGCAGCGGCGACACCGGCAAAAGCGGATCCTGAATGTGTCGGAAAAATCAGCAAGGAGACTGTCTGATCCTTTTATCAATTTCTAGAGAGAAATGCACATTAGGGTTGTGCTGACAGACGATATCTCGGGGATAGACGATGGTCAGAGTGATCACCAATAACTGATGCCTTTGATGACGTCAAGAAGATATTTGGCTCGTTTTCCCTTAATGTCTTCAATTTTTATTATTATTATTATTATTGTTAGACTATTATTATTATCAAATTAATAATAATATAATTTGCCCATAGACATACAGATGTGCTTGAAGAAACACACTTTATTATATTATTAAGAACAGATGACAGATATGCACATGTATGATACGCCGTTTGTACGGAGACATGCAGTCTCGAGGAACACGTGCATGTAAAAGGTTCTCACTCTTTCTTTGTGTCTGTCTACTAATGTTTTGTTTTTTGCAAGAACAGTATCGCTTATGAGTGCTGCAAATTACCTCAGACATCTCAGCTCAGGAAGTGCTTTGAGTTCAGTTCACTTTATTTCCACAGAGCTGTTCATTGTGAACACAACCTCGAACCAGTGAGCCAAACTGTGGGAAAGACCTGATGTCAAGAGGCACTTGCTGTGCCATCTTGCCATGCGCAAACTCTCAGAAAGTCTAATCTTCTGACAGATTGAAACCAAGTCATCTTTTAGCACCAATATTGATGAGATGAAGGGCACATTTGTTTTGTGTGTGTGTTTTAAATTTTGGCATATTGGCACAGAAACATTTCTGCATTGTAAATGGCTGCTGCATAGATAACCTCTCACAATGAGCCAGGTCTCACAGGCCAAACATTAGCTAACCCATCACATCAGCTCGTATTTCATATTTATTTTGACTGGTGATTTGTGCTTGAGAGCAATTTACTAACAAAAAGTAGAAAAGTACCATTTGTTTTTGGACCATGGAAATACTATGGTTTTGGAAATGTACCGTAGTATTCTTTGAAGTACTTTGGAATATCATGTAAATACTTTTCTTCATAAATATGGTAATTATTTAGTACCATGTTATATTTTAAAATACCATGATATTACCATCTGATGCCATCACTGTACCATGGTAACAGCACAGAATTTTTTCACAAGGGTTGTGACAGTGAACAGCATGCACGTGTGTTGAAAGATTGGATGAGAGAACATCTTACCCAAACATTGCAACATTTCTGAAATACTTCAAAAATACACATTCTTTCCAAAGAGAACTGTAGTCTTGGTGTCACAGTGGAGAGTACATCAACTGAATAAGATTTGTACTCAGTTTCAGTTTTAAATTATATTCTAAAGAAAAATATTCTCTCAACAGTGCTATCAGGATCCAACAAGTGCCACTGTTTGATGCTTGCATTCATTATTTCCAATGCAATGGGGGTAAACATCAATGTAGGAAGAAAAGAAGTTGTGAATGCCTGCTTAGAAATATGAATATAGTTTGGCTAGCTAGCTGGTTCTCTGTGGGCTCTACTCTCTTCTGAATGCAGAGGAATGAACAACACGTGAAAAGCATATGATGTGAACACAGGGAAAATGTGAAGGGGAGGTAAACAGAAAATAGTGCAAAATTATCAGTTTCACTATTTATAGGTATGTGTTTGAGTAAAATTTTAAAAAATGTAAAATGTTTTATTCTATAAAGTACTAACAGCATTTCTCCCAAATAAAAATATTGTCATTTAGAGCATTTATTTACAGAAAATGACAACTGGTCAAAATAACAAAAAAGATGCAATGTTTTCAGACCTCGGAAAATGCAAAGAAAACAAGTTCATATTCATTTATAAACAACACAAATCTAATGTATTAACTTAGGAAAAGTTCAGAAATCAATGTTTGATGGAATAACCCTGATTTTCAATCACAGCTTTCATGCATCTTGGCATGCTCTCTACCAGTCTTTCACATTGCTGTTGGGTGACTTAATGTCACTCCTGGCTCAAAAATTCAAGCATCTCAGCGTTGTGTGATGGCTTGTGGCCATCCATATTTCTCTTGATCTCATTCCAGATGTTTTCAATGGGGTTCAGGTCTGGAGATTGTGCTGGCCATGACAGGGTCTTGATCAGGTGGTCCTCCATCCACACCTTGATTGGATCAGGTGGCATGGAGCATTATCCTGCTGGAAAAAACAATCCTCAGAGTTGGGGAACATTGTCAAAGCAGAAGAAAGCAAGTTTTTTTTCCAGGATAAACTTGTGCGTGTTTTGCATCCTTCACAAAGACGAATCTGCCCATTTCCATCCTTGCTGCAGAACCCCCTGATCATCACCAATCCTCCACCAAATTTCACAGTGGCTGCAAGGCACTGTGGCTTGAAGGCCACTCTAGGTCTCTGTCTAACCATTAGATGACCAGATGGAGTATCGTTGATGATCTGAATGATGATCATGTGAAACAGAAATATATGGTATTAGGACTTCAAAGTGTCTCCATTGGATATTTTACCTCACAATTTCCTTCTTACTCTAGGATCCTTTGTGATTTCATACAAAAGAGCACCCAAGCACAATCCTTTATCTATTGCACATTGAGACTTTTATTCCACCCTGAAAATGTCTCTCCTCCAACCAGTTTGCAGCATGTAATGTTGAATCAGATTCAGGAATGTGGATAGTACGGATGTCAAATGTGTGGGGGTACATTTGTAGCAAGTCAATACTGAAATTAAAAAAGATGTAACAATACCAGTGTTTCTAAATTATTGACCCCTTAAATTTTGGTACTAATTTCCTGGGAATGAGTGGCCTGATTTTGTATTAGCTGTCTGTCCTCTCGGCGGCAAGTGTAACTCTTGCCAAGGTCTTTAGTGTCTGTACAGTACCCAGGTCAGATGCTGACTGTGGAGAGTTGAGGAAATGGCTACAGAAGGCTGCAGGTTTATCAGTGAAAGTTGCAGACTAAGGGGATTGGATACAGTCAGCATTAAACTACCAATATATGATTTGCTGCCGATGTCTGCCATAGATGCCTCGCTATGTTCACAATGTAATTTATTAGAGTGTGCCCACCATTGTCAGGTTTGATCTTTTACTGTATTGTTGAGCACTTGGCGACTAAAGACCTAAATTATGTCAGGGTCAGTTAGGGCTTTAAAAAGCTCTATTTGAAGAATGTGTCACAGAAACGTTCTTATACACAATTATGACCCCTGTCTAGGACAGGATTTTTATGATACTAGATTATTCTGTGAATAAAGTTAATGGTAGGGCTGGGCAATATGGCTTATCGATATTCGATATATATCTTGATAATTATGTTTTTGCTCTGATTAAAATAAAACACTTTTATGCTATTTCAGAGGAACCATCAGTTCATCTAAACAGCTATTGTAACCATGTAGAATAAATTTTTCAAAGGCATTTAAAAAAGATATATATTTGAAAAGAATGAAGGCATGTTTCCCACAGTTTTTCACTTAATTAACACACAGGAGAGTAAAATGTAATATTTTTCATTGATTTGCACATTTATATATATAAAAAAATCTTATTTATCTTCATATATTTTTACTAAAACATTTTTCTTTGTGAATGAACAAGGTGTGGAAAAAATACTTCACTTATGTTTTGGAAACCAGATGAATATTGCATAGTACTAAATTATTACTGTGGAACCCATTCAAATGTATTTTATAATATAATACTGAATTATTATTATTTTCAGGATAAGATTTGTTAAAGATAAATGAATATATTTCTGTACTATGTACTTCACAATAAACTGGGGCTTTTATTTTGACACTGCGTGCAGTCATGTTTATTTCACCTTCACCAGTAGCTTTTATTATGAAACTTATTATGTTTGACAGTTATGAGTTTCACAACTTGTGAACCGCTGTCAAACTCTCCTTTACTGTTCCACCTTTATTATTTTTATAATAACTTTATAGCTGTTACTAATGTTTGGAATTGCACGAATGCTTGAACCTGCAGTACTTCACAATGCAGGTGAACTGCGCTAAAAACAAGCCCCACTCGTGCACACAGATCAGCGCATCACCGGCATTGTTGCCAACTTAGCGACTTTGTCGCTATTTTTAGCGACTTTTCAGACCCCTTTAGCGACATTTTTTCAAAAAAGCGACTAGCGACAAATCTAGCGACTTTTTGGACAAACCTTAGCAACTTTCCAAATTCCAAATATCGCCAGTACTGCAAGCGTGAGGTCTTCCCCGCTGCGTCTGCTCTGTTCAGTGAGCGGCTGAGAGGAGCAGCACATTCCGTTGACTGCACGCCAGCGGACATAGACATGAATGAGCTGCGCATGTGCACGCTGTGTTAGCAGGAACCAATCAGTGATCACATAGCAGCTGCCTTCTCCTTTGTTTTAATTCAAAACATTTAATTTCACCGTTTTTTCTTGGCATGCGCTTATATTCACTACTAATCAGAGTTTTAGTTCATTCCGGTTCGGTTTCTGAACTCTCCGACTTCAGATCGTATATTTACAGACTCTATACATTTTACTTATCCAAACACAACAATAAACCTTCTTCAAACTCATAAACATGTAACGTTAGCTAAGTTCCGTTCCGTTGTCTAACAGAAAATATGTAATTGAGAACCGTTTTACCGGACATTCGGCTATATACTTATATAAAAACAGTATGAGCACGGTTTAGGGGAGATAACCGTTATTATAAACTGAAGTAGGCTACAGTACCGACAAATTAGGCAGAATGCAAATACGACGCGATGACGTCATTAATATGCTAATGACGCATGACGTCATCTGGCGACATTTAGCTACTTTTCGAGCAGGCTTTAGCTACTTTCCATTGAAAATAGTTGGCAACACTGATCACCGGTTCATTCTGAAGCGCACACAGACCATATTTATCTGTCTTTAATCGCAGCCTTTGGCAGTTAAATAAGCACATATGATCATATCTCTATTTTGTTGTTATTTTGATTAATTATACAGCCCTGAAGCGTCGTGAAATTAGTCTGCTGATCACTCTATGAAACTTAATGGCCAAATAAAATGCTAATTAAAATAATTGTGATATTCAGATATTGTTGAATTTTATATCATCAGCAAAATAATTACTGTATTCGATGTATCGTCCAACCCTAGTTATTTGTATGTTTAGATCTGGAAATATTATTCACATTGCATTTCTGCTATACTGCTGTCCCTATATTGTTTTTGCTTATACAACCAATGATAGTTCCAAACCCTTATGACTTTCTTTCTTCTGTGGAATATCAAATAATTGTGGCAGGGCGGAGGGTGGGGCCGGGTCATGATTCTACTCACCCGGTCCCTTATCAGGCTAATCAAGCCTCAATAATATATATATATATATATATATATATATATATATATATATATATATATATATATATATATATATATTTTATTTTTATTTTTTTATATCCTGGCCAATCTATTCCATATAATGAATGATGTCAAAACATCATCATAAAAGTGGTCCATATGATTCGCTATTCTTCTGAAGTCTGAGAAACTTTTTAAGTCAATATTCTGTGACTGATTTAATCAAATGGCAGCTGAAATCATTCTCCCCTTATTGACAGTCAAGTTCAATTATTAAACAACCATTAATCAGCTTGCCTAGCAAGCCATTTAAGTGTTAATTGTAGTTTTAGTGCAGACCTTACGTTCAATATTGCAACTTTAACAATATTGTAACGTTAAACTAATGCTATTCATCATGATGATTGACAAAGTTCATACCCTCATGAAAATATTCTGATTTAACCACTAAAGCACCGCTGGAGCATACAAAAATAAAATTTGCTTTTCCAGAAGGAAATACCAGCTTGCATAAGATAATATTGTTGAAGTCAAGAAGAGATACAAGAGAGAAGAATAATCGTTAACATTTTGAATGTTGAACATTCTAACAATTTTCAAAAGAATATAACTTTATGCAAAAAAGTTAGAATTAAAGGATTAGAAAAACCCAAAATGAATAACTTACCTGTATTATCTACGAAAAGTTTGAATGGAGTTTTTAAAGGTGCTGTAAGCTATTTTAGCCATTCTGGAACTTCCACGAGACTGAGCCGTTAAATTAGACACATCCCCTGAAAACACTTGAAAACACTGCCTTTCGAATATAGCACTGAGCCCGATACCGAACAGAAGAGCAGCATTTCTTCTTCTCATGGTGGTCAAACACAACAATAGCAAAATTGCACCCTTAGCTGAATACTGTTATGAATCTGAAGATAGCATTAAACCTGAATGATACCCTTCAACTACTATTAGAACCTACACGGTCAAATATGTGTTTGCTGTTTACACAGTCTAGTGCTGTCACAGAGACCGGTGAGATATCTCAGGACACTTATTTCAGTGATATTTTTCAGTGAGATGGTTCTGCATACCATTCCATAAAAAAAACTCTTACATCACCTTGAAGTAATTCAGAACTGCAGAAAAGTGTTCAGATCAAACATTAGGAAACAATGCTGCCTTTCAAACGCTAATTATTAAATGAATTATGATTGTATAATCCATAGTTTTTCCTAGATTTAACCAGCACATCTGTCAGTATGCTAGCTTTTGGTTAGACTACGTGCCAGCTATCAAAAAAGGCAATTGTCACAGAAGCTTTAAAACCTCATTAGTACAATCCAAAATTTTGTTTCTTTTTCTGCCTAGCATGCCTTTGAGTCAGCCTCTAACATCATTACAACACAGAGTCATTTACATACAGGCCTAAAGAATAGTTGGGGAGGATATCAGACCGAATCCCCAGAGGAGTTTGCAGAGCTAGATCTTAATCACGTGGCCCCTATCTGGAGGATAGATTAACATCTGTAACTCTGACAACGCAAACTCACAACAGCTGCAGGATGTTTAAAAGAGAATTGGCAGCGAAACTAACAGAACTAACAGATTACACATAAAAAATTCAAAATATTTTTTTTTATGAACCGTTTCTTTGCCTTTGCATAACATAATGCATTTTTTCCTCAAGTAAAATGCAGTTTTCTTCAGCTCGAAGCTTCTCAGTCACAAAATTCAGAAAATATATTTAAAGTCAACATGAAATCAAAATGGACCCTATTTACTTAGTGCATGTTCCTGGACTAAGTGAGAAAGATTCGTTGGTGCACGTTATTTTGAATAGAAACTAGAGCTGTTTTAACTAGAGCAGAATTAACATGTTAATGCATATGATTAATTCAAGTTTAACACCTTAATTTTTCTTTAACATGATTAAAGCATTTACCATTAATACAGCATAACCACTGGTTAGAAGGGTGGAACCTTTGTAATGTGTCCGCTCAGAGTCATAACACTGACGCACACTTCAAAGAGTACAAAGCAAGCCCAGATTTAAATTGTGATAGAAATTTTCCAGCCTAGGAAAGGCACATTTTAATTACCACAGAAGCACGTCAAGTCTTAACTATCACCGACATGAAGAATGAGATGTTTTGTCTGCAAGCACGTTTCATGTGGAGTTCAAAGCGGCACTTGACGCTGGCGATGACGCTCTGACACGAATCACGAACACGGCTTCACGATTGCTGTAGCAAAGCGGTTTGCCACAGTCTACTGGTAGATTAATATTGTGGAGGATTAGAGTTAAAGAAATTTGATGCCCATTGCAATGAAAATTATCAAATTAGTCAACCTCCCAATTAGACTTTGGGAAACTTATAATGTTACTTGAAATTGTGATATTTTAGTGCATTTCTGTCTTTATACTATGGAAGGCTTTATTTGGAACATGTTAATAAAGCATTAAATTGTAACATATTGTTTAATTGATGTGATTAATCGGGATTAACTACAAACCATTATGTGATTATTTGCAATTACAATTTTTAAAAGACAGACAGCACTAATAAAAACAAAAAGTAATTGTAATGTTCATTGTAAATTGTAATTCAAAATACAATAGCATGCTCTTCCTCTGAAACAACTTTCCTTTTCTGTTAAAGTCATAGCATGAGCCATACTCCATATCAACAAGTCAACACAGCGGAAAGAATTCAAAATTTTTGGGACTAGAGTGGAAAAAGCACATACACTATAAACTGTTTATACACACCCATGTAAAATATCAACTGTCCCTTACGTCCATTTATATGCGCTCATATATTGGGGGAATCCCAGAGTTTTTTGTATGAGGGAAACCCCAATATTACAGCCCAAATCCACTGCAGACCACAATCGAAAGTTAAGAAAACAAACACAGCAACAACTCGGGAATATCTGGAAAAAAAAACGAAGCAATGGAGGATAAAATAGCGAAGTGCCTCGGATGCCATGTTTGTCATTTACACAAGCGTTGCCAGGAAGTTACATTTCTGTGGAGAAACTGCTTACTGACACGCATGTATAAATATGCCACTTTAACAGTGCATATAAACAGGAACACTGCTTTCTGGCAATAACCCGGCCTCTCACAATAAGCCACTTTCTGGTGTCCATGTGAACTTAGTCAATGTTAACCAATAACAAAATAGCTACTTAGACGTTTAGCAAACTTATGTTCAGGTGTGGCTCCAGTCCGATATGGAACACTCTCTTCTTATGATGCAATTAATTCCATCAATTCCACAGTTTTACTTGAAAATACGTAACAATATGTAAGTGGGTAGCAAACAAGGATTCAAGTTGACCTTAATGCACATCTTTATATTCAAAATATTAATTGGTCTCCTTGATTGCTCTTAAACCATATTTAATCATATGGTGCTACTGTACCATATGCTCACAAGATACTGTACTCTCCATAGACTAATTTGGCCATATAGGGAGCAGTTTTAAGTTGCTGCTTACTATACGTTTTTTAGCTGAAGGGACTTTTTCATCAACTCTGTAAAGTGTGCTGAGCTTTCTGAAGGTCTGATTTCTCAAGTTCACTGGCAGCAGTTCACCTCAAGACAACATGAAACCCATTAGCTTGTTGAAGTCAATTTCTGTGGTATTCTACACATTACAAAACTTTTGAATGAAATCAAGGTCCTAATTGCCCCTACTCAAAATGAGCAAATACTGAATGAGGGTATTTTACATGTAAGATGTCCTGGTACCATTTAAATACATATACTGTATGTATATACCATTTATACTTGTTTAAGGGAAAGCGTATATCTTAGGTCCTGTAACTGGTCCTTCTTTTTGCCTAAATTAGTTTGTTTTAAATAGTCCTACAAATGGTTAAAAACATAGTTTTGTTAATGACATAGGTTGTGCTTCGGCTCTCTCTCACTTCGGCTCTCTCTCTCGGTTCCTCTGCGTTGATGAATGTGGTTCGAGGCACAGACGTATGTGTGTGTGTGTGTTGAATTAAACAATTATACATAAACCATATCAATAAATATCTTACCTGTTTAGTAAGAAAAAAGCCATCTCTAGCTTTTAAATCCTTTCAGATCTTGGATGAACACATCTGAAAAGTTTTATTACTGACTGTCACTTTCCCTTTTTGCTTTTAGACTCTGCTCTGTTTAGAGTTTCTGTGATTCCCCAAAGGTTTGTCGTTTGGAATGATCCATGGTCAATTTTTATTGTTCGTTGTGACAACAAACTTTCAGCTTCATGTGACTCCCACACACGCGCTACAGTAGCCAGATCTTATTTAAACCTGTGTACGGATATGATGTCAACACGCACAGGTGAATGACGTATGTATGCAATTTCCCATGCAATCTGTCTTGACAGCTCTAAAATAAAACTAATTATTATAGGTTTATACAATTTTATTTGGATAAAGACATGGTTTGGAAGAAAGGATTTTGTTACACACTCTCATTAATAAAATTATGATTTTTGTTTTTTATAGCTGTAGCTTTAATTAACATGAGATCATAAACACTTCATGTATAATAATAATAATAGAAGAATATAAATTTTTTTAGGTTTAAAATAGTTATAGATTAATTATAGCGTCACTGAAGGACACTGCTGAAACTGCTGGAAATATTTTTCAACTACCCATGTATGTGTGAATTTGTCTAGAATTATATTCCATATATTATTCAAACCTGATTCAGTGTGAACTGTACTTGTTTTCCCCCACTGCGCTTGATAAAGCCACCAGCCTGTCTGAAAGGCCTCCGCCATTGTGCCCCTGCAGAGAACATTACAAACACTATATTAGTTATATACTATGCATCTCCTTGAGGATGCTGTACTAGAAGGAAACGAACAGGTAAGTGATTTCCTCTCATTGCATTTTAAGTGTTAGGTCTTTAGCATTGTTAGTCGCTTTTAATGGGAGGGAAAAGCATCAGTTTACTATTTTTGCCAACAGAGGCAACATACAGTAGTCCGGGGTTCACATTGCAGGCCAAATGCAGGTTAGATTTGTTTGAGTAATTTCTAGGGATGATATGGTAATTTGCTCAGATGTTTTTCTGGCATATGGCATACGAATTAGGTTGGCAATGCAAAGTAGATTTCCCCATCTGTGGCTCACTTTGACGTTTTTTGGGGATAATGAGAGGCTCCGTTTCACCGGGTGAATCCCCTCGAACCACCTGCCTCCCCGGCACGCTTGCTTGCTTCCGTCCGAGCTCGGGATGAGTGCGGCCCGCTTCACGGCTGGCCGGCCGGTCCCTAGAGCTCTTGGAATTGGATGACGACATCGCCTCTGCATCGGAGAGCATTACAGTGGCGTCTGATGATGATGACTTGCCTGGGCCGCCACCTTCGGGTCTGCTTGCCCAGTCTGAGACTGACGCACAGAGGTCCGCTATGCTTTCCCAGGCTACCGCTAGCGCGAGTCTGGACCGGAAACCCCCCCATGGCTACTTGATTGGTTCCGCGGGTATGTGCGCCCCCCGGTTCCTTTCTTCCCAGACGTGCATGATGAGTTGAGTAAGCCGGAAAGGGCACCCTTTACTGCCCGATACCGGCTTCCTCGCTCCTCCGCTCTCACTACCCTCGACGGTGGAGCGGTCCCTAACCGCTTCCGCCCTGCATGCCATGGTCCCTCCTGCAACCAACTACAGGTCAAGACACTTCAAAACTTGCACTTGGGTAGTCCTATTGTTAATGTGCTGCAGGAACTGACGTTTGCTCCGGAGTTGGTAAACAGACCACTCCGCCCCCAGTGGAGGGCCGAGAAGAGAACCTTCATTTAAAGGTATTTTTTGCATGTTTTTCAGTAATAGAGCAATTTCCTCTTTCTGGGTCTCCTGGCAGTGTCTTCTCACGGCACTCTGCCGCCACACCTCAACAGTCCCGGCACGCTGGACGTGGACCCTCTGCCCTCAGCCCCACGACTGTTCCCCGGCCAGCCGATTCTGACAGGTCTAGAGGACGCCTCCAACGGATCTCCTCCTCAGTCACTAACCCACCCCCTGCCGGGTGTGCGGAGCAAGGTAATTGCTTAGAGTCTTCTCTCAGCTCCAGAGCCTCTCGACGCCGTACTACCTGCTTCGCCCCCTGCTCCGCCCCGCTGGGTACGTCAAAAGTAATCGTCCCCTTAGTGCCCCTAGCACGAAGCTTAGATGCGTGTCTTTCACTTCCCAATCCGTCATGCTGGCTGGCCAGGACCATTCAACTCGGATACGCGATTCAGTTTGCCAGGCCTCCACCCCCCTTTGCGGCGTCCGCTTTACCGCAGTACACACAAATACGGCACATCCCTGCGTGTGGAAATCGCAAAAAGACGCGATAGAGCCTGTCCCTCCAACCGAGATGAAGAAGGGTCCCTACAGCCCTTACTTCATCGTACCCAAAAAGGTGGCGGCTTCTGACCGATCTTGGACTTGCGAGTTTTCAACCGGGCTTTGCACAAACTCCTGTTCAAAATGCTCATGCAAAAACACATCTTAACTTGCGTCCGGCATCTAGATTGGTTCGCAGTGGTAGACCTGAAGGATGCGTACTTCCACGTTTCAATTCTGCCTCGACACTGACCCTTCCTATGGTTCGCATTCGATGGCCAGGCTTATCAGTACAAAGTCCTCCCCTTCAGCATGTCTCTGTCCCCTCGCGTCTTCACGAAAGTCGCAGAGTCAGCCCTTGCCCCGTGCCGAGAAGCCGGCATTCACATACTCAATTACCTCGATGACTGGCTCATTCTGGCCCACTCCTGAGAGTTACTATGCGCTCACAGAGACCAGGTGCTCAGACACCTCAGCCGTTTGGGGCTTCAGGTCAACTGGGAAAAGAGCAAGCTCGCCCCGGTTCAGAGCATCTCTTTTCTCGGCATGGAGTTAGGCTCAGTCTCAATGTCAGCGCGCCTGGGGTTGATGCATATGAGACCGCTTCAGCACTGGCCCCAGACTCGAGTCACGAGACGAGCATGGCGCAGAGGCATGCACCGTGTGATCATCGCCCCCGCCTGCCACCAAACGTCAAAAACCTGGACAGACCTCTGCTTTCTGCGGACAGGAGTCCCCTTGCAGCATGTGTCCCGAAGCGTTCTGATCATGACCGATGCCTCCAAATTGGGTCCGGGTGCCGTGTGCAATGGGCACGCAGCCGCGGGCCATTGGAAAGGGGCCCCGCTGTGCTGGCACATCGATTGCCTAGAGTTGTTGACTATATTCTACTCAAGTCGCTGTGTGCCACTCACATCCCCGACAACCTCAATGTCGGCTGTCACGACAACGCTTGACTGTGGAGAGTGGAGGCTTCACCCCCAGTCGGCCCAGATAATTTGGGAATGATTCGGCAAGGCCCAGGTAGACCTGTTTGCCTCCTGAGAGACCTCCCACTGCCTGCTCTGGTATGCCTGAACAGAGGCTCCCCTTGGGGCAGATGCACTGGCACACAGCTGGCCCTCGGGGCTGCGCAAGTATGCATTTCCCCAAGTGAGCCTTCTTGCACAGGTGCTGTGCAAGGTCAGGGAGGACGAGGAGCAAATCACCCTAGAGGCTCCCTACTGGCCCACCCGGGCATGGTTCATGGACCTCATACTCCTCGCTTTCCCCTGAGGAAAGACCTTCTTTCTCAGGGACAGGGCATGCTCTGGAATCCACACCCAGACCTCTGGAACCTCCACGTCTAGCCCCTGGATGGGACGCAGAAGATCTAGCTGGTGTACCACCTGCCATTGTAGACACGATCAACCAAGCCAGAGCCCCCTCTATCAGGCAACTTTACGCCCTGAAGTGGCACTTGTTCGCAAATTGGTGCTCTTCCTGGGCTGAAGACACAAGGAGGTGCGCAGTTAGGTCAGTGCTCTTATTTCTGCAGGAGAGGCTGTCTCCTTCCACCTTGAAGGGGTATGTTGCTGCTATCGTGGCCCACCACAACGCAGTAGACGGCAAATCTTTTGGTAAGCACGACTTAATCATCAGGTTCCTAAGAGGCGCCCGGAGGTTAAATCATTCCCGGCCAAGCCTGTTCCCCTCCTGGGGTCTCTCAGTGGTGCTCTCGGGCTTTCAGAGACCCCCCCCCCTTTGAGCCACTAGTATCAGTTGGACTCAGGGCCCTCTCTCTAAAGACAGCCCTGCTGATCACGCTCGCCTCCATCAAGAGGGTCGGGGACCTGCAAGCGTTCTCTGTCAGCGACACTTGCCTGGAGTTCGGTCCGGCAGACACACGTAATTCTAAGACCGCGACTTTAGTGGACAGCGAAAAGGGAACGCTGTCTCCAAACAGAGGCTTTCCCACTGGGTGGTGGACGCCATTTCATTGGCCTATCACACCCAGGACGTGCCCCCCCCCTTGTGGGTCCGAGCACACTCAACTAGGAGTGTTGCGTCCTCTTGGGCACTGGCCAGAGGCACCTCCCTGGCAGACATATGTAGAGCAGCGGGTTTGGGCGACACCTAATACCTTTGCAAGATTTTACAAACTCAGGGTTGAGTCAGTATCATCCCGTGTTTTCTCAGGTCCGAGCTGGTAGAACTCGGTACATGCTGACGGACTGACCAGGTGGATCACTTGCACCTAGCGACCTTTCCCTCGGACGAGGTAAAACTGTGCGCTTTCTCTCCCAGGAGATCCCGTTCATTCTGATCCCTGGATGACTCCTCCCTAGCCCTGTGGGTCGGCAATTCAGCGGAGGAATTCACCGACCCAATCCACTGCCGGTACTCAAATCTACCCTGTACTGGAATAGATGCTCCACAGGTCGGGACTCCTGCGTGGACTCCTCCTGTGTGTATTTTCTGCGGTACGGTCCACTTACGAGTGGACTCGTGTCTCCCTTAGGCAGTTCCAGCTGCCCTCCGGTCGCTGTGTTGTAGCAACTCCCCCCTCCTTGAGGCTGGATCTACCACCGCAGCCATTTTTCCACATGTGACCTGAGTGGCCCATGTGATGTATTTCGCCACTTTTACCTCCCCTGCAGGGTCTTTCCCCCCTGAAAGAATTGGAAACTGGGTAAGACCCCCTTCCCACGATGCGTGTAAGGGCCCCAGCCGTTTGGCTCTATGTGAGAAACATAGAGAGAAAAGAGGCCCAGCTAGGCTCGGTCCATTCCCAACCAGAAGGATTCTGATGGCTTTTTTGGGGCATTGGGGAAGGGTACGTGCAGTCTGACACAGCTGGTCACCTTTGCACGTAAAATACCTGCACGCTCCTGTGTCAGCAGTACACGTACACAGCTCAGCGCATGGCGTGATTTAAATTGGACCCCTATTGTCACTTCTTCGACACAACGTCGAAGTGAGCAACAGACGGGGAATGTCTAGGATACGTATATAACCTCCGTTATATTTGTGTCCTCCCGGCCACGTCGCTGAGCCGAGCCACTGTTGTGGCCGGACCATTTCCGGCTCCTCAGAAAAATCCTGAATGAACTATATGTATTTCCGCACCTTTATACCAGTATGTCCAGGGGCGGGGTATGCAAATACTGTCTGCCAACTTCTCATTGGCCTTTTTTCATAGATCAGAGATATATTCGGCGCTCAAGAGAGACCCTTAGTGTCATTTCTTCGACACAACGTCTCGTTCCCTCCATCGGGGAATGGAGGTTACATACGTAACCTAGACGTTTAGTCATTTGTACATAAATTGGGTTTATTGGCTTAATTTAGAAAAACAATTACTTTTGGGAATATCAAACATTGTGCACTTTCAACAACCCTTTTAAAAAGTGCTATATCATTCAGTCTGCAAAGTGCATGAACTTAATTCACCCTGTCTTTCTAATACTCTTGCGCCAATTATTTTCCTTTTGCTCAACTGGTATTCATGGTTCTAGAAATGCCAAGGTCATGGGTTTGAGGGAATGCACACATTGATAATTGAGTTTGAATGCACTGTAGATAGCTGCTTCTTTTTTTTTTAGTTTTTGGTAAATGCTAATTAGTAGCCAAAGAGCATTGTGTTAAACAGTATAAAATAGAAAGGAAAGTTAAATGTATCAATGTACAGCACAATGTGCCTAACAGACAACTGTATTTATTATTATAGTCTCATATTTCAACATCTTCCTCAGACTGATAAGACATGAGAGCTTAAGATGCGTTCTGCCTCATAATAAATCATTCTGGAAAGTAGGCCTGTCACGGTTATTTGAGTTAATTCGATTACTTTGTTTAAAACACTTCTCGACTAAAAAATTGGATAATTGACAAATCAGAAATAAGGCAGAAGTGACAGTCCATGGACGAGGGTCCAAACACATAACGGCATGTGTCAGCTGTGTGAGAGCACTTTATCTTTGATTTTGAAAAAAAAAAACATTTGTTGTCTGCTGACCTGAAAAACACAAATGTACTTGAGCAATGCAACAGGACATGAAAAGATGACATCCAGTTTTCACAGACACGCTTTCACCAGGTAGACTGTATGCGATTTGCAGTGCTGCATCCAGATGCAGCAGCTTAGTTGAACCATTTTTTTTCATGCTGATTTTTTCATGCTGATCTCAGCAAAAAACACATTAAAATGCTCTCTGAACATATTTATATACACAGTCTTTTACAATATAGTCTTTTATGAAGCAACATATATTGCAACACGCAATGACATGTTCACAAACACTTTCTGAATCCAGACGATCTAAGGTTATTATCAGCAAATTTGGTTTCCGTTCTGTGTAAATTATTTACCATTTTAATGTATATGCATCCCTTCTTCATCAAACGCAAGCTTGCCATTAAAGCCACACGAATGTGCATCTTTCCGCCCCACAGACGTAATATGACACAGTTTTACAGTGAGTAACAGTGAGTTTTCACATGTGAAATTTTTAACAGTGTTTACTCAAGAAGCAACTTAATGTCCAGATACATAAGGGCATTTTACTTGGTACGTGGCAAGCGCCAAGCTTTTGCAGTATGTAGCAAAAGCACAACAATTCCTGCAACTGCTGCAGCTCAATGCAAGAGAGTGAAAACGTCTCGGGTTACATGTGTAACCCTTGTTCCCTGAAAAAGGCGGAATGAGATGTTGCGCTGCTAAGCGCTACGGGGAACAGCTTTCGCTGTGAGCCGAGCTGAATAATGTGTGGAACACGTCAATGAACATTGACCGGAATTTATAGCCTCGGCTGATGTAATCATTAGATGCACCTGAGGCCAGGCTATAAATGGATACGTCACCAGGTGTCGTCAGATACTTCTTTTTGAAGAGCAGTCCTGGGACGTCCCAGTGCGGCAAAGCAGCGCAACATCTCGTTCCGCCTTTTTCAGGGAACAAGGGTTACACATGTAACCCGAGACGTTCCCTTTACAAAAGGCTTCACTACGATGTTGCGCTGCTAAGCGCTACGGGGAACGCAATACCCACGCCACCGCACTTGGGGCTGTCCGGACCCCTACGGTTGTGCAGTGTACTCACAAAAATGCGAGAGGTCTCAGACATGAGCTTGAGATGTCGACTCAAGGGCATAAGAGCCCGGAGTAGCATAAACATCTAAACCATTAATTTTTTGATGAATGTGTGCGGAGAGGACCAGTCTGCCGCATCACAAACTTGTTCATGCATGAGCTGAGATGTCGACTCAAGGGCATAAGAGCCCAGAGTAGCAAAGCATCTAACCCACAAAGTTCGATGAATGTGTGCGAAGAGAACCCTATCGCAACACAAACTTGTCATAAAAACTGATGAATGTGAGCGGAGAGGACCAGCCTGCCGCATCACACACTTGTTCAGGCATGAGTTGAGATGTCGACTCAAGGGCATAAGAGCCCGGAGTAGCAAAGCATCTAACCCATAAAGTTCGATGAATGTGTGCGAAGAGAACCCTATCGCAACACAAACTTGTCATAAAAACTGATGAATGTGAGCGGAGAGGACCAGCCTGCCGCATCACAAAATTGTTTAGGCATGGGCTGAGATGTCGACTCAAGGACATAAGAGTCCGGAGTAGCAAAGCATCTAAACCATAAAATGTGATTAGTGTGTGCGGAGAGTGCCAACCTGCCGCACCACAAACTTGTTCGGTGTCAACTCAAGGGCGTAAGAGCCAAGAGTGGCAAGAACATCCAAACTATAAAAGTTTAATGAATGTGCGCGGAGAGGACCAACCTGCTGCACCACAAACTTGCTGCAGAGGGAGACGTCTAGCCAAGGCTTTAGAGGAGGAGAGCCCTCTGGAAGAGTGCACCCTAAAACCTACTGGCGAAGATTGACCGCGTGCCTCGTAGGCCCGGGCAGTAAGGTCCCTCACCCAAAGTGACAACCCGGTCACGGCTTCAAAGTGAAGAACTGCTGCCCTGACTTTACGCCACTAGCAAGTGCGGTGGACATAATTCTGAAGGACACAGGCTGGACAAAGTCTGAGTAGTCTTTAGCTGCTCCGGCATTTACAAACGGCAGGGAGCAGAAGGCTTAGAGAATGACTGGCCAAGGGTTGAGAAAGGCACCTTGGGCAGGTAGTCAGGGTGAGGGTGCAAAGAATGCTCTTGGTCCTACCTGGGGCAACTCAAAAAACAGGCCGGCAAAAGAGACAGAGCCTGTAGGTACCCAAGTTTCCTTAGAGACGTAATTGCCATATGAAAAACCATCTTGAGAGTCAGAAGTCTACCAAACGCTGACTCTAGAGGTTTTAAAAAGGGGGGTCTTACCCGATGAAGAGGTCCTAGCAAGGATGCCTCTTAGAGGGCACCCCGCCCACCAAGGCGTGGCAAGCCGAAGTGGAAGCCACATAGAACCTGGCAGTGGCGAGGCAAGTGCCCGCTGACAGTTCTTTCCACAGAAAATCCAGAACTGAAGCAAACTGGCAGTTAGCTGTTTCTGTAATTTGAACTTATTAGAAGGAAACGCATGCAGGTGCATTTGTGCCATGTATGCGCCACCACGATCAGCACCCCCGAGGGGGGGGACTGGGTGACTCGGGGAGAAGTAGAGGAGACATTGCGCTATCAACAGAGGCGAAGAGGTCCTCTTCTGCCCTGTAAAATCTACCCAGATCAGTTCCAAGGGAGGGAGCCCTAGCACTTGCAATGGTCTCGATAACTTCAGGAGAAAGCCCTGTGAACCTCAGTTGGTACCCTACAGGGGCCAAGCATGAAAGGTTTCACAATTCGGGCCGGGGATGAATATGCCCCCTGCGCCTGAGAAAGAAGGTCCTACCTGTTCGGAATCGCCCAAGGCGAGCCGTCGAGGAGAGATATTAACTCCGAGAACCATATCCTGTTCAGCCAGCGCAGCGCCATTAATAGGAGGCAAGACCCTTGCTGGTGAACATTGCCAAGACTCCCGGGAGCAGAGAAACCAGGGAAAGAAACGCATACAGACGCATTCTGGGTCATGTATGTGTTTTAACGTCCAGACCCAAGGGGGCTGGGTGATTTCAGGGAGAAGTAGAGGAGACATTGCGCTATTCATAGCGGCGAAGAGGTCGTCTTCTGCCCTAAGATCTCACCCAAACTTGTTCCAAGTGGAAAAAGCCCGGCATTTAAAAAGGTCTCGATAACCTCAGGAGAGAGCCCTGTGTCCCTCAGTTGGTACCCTTAGGGGCCAAACATGAAAGATTCCACAATTTGGGGCAGGGATGAAATATTGCCCTGTGCCTGAGACAGAAGATCCTTCCTGTTCGGCATCGCCAAAGGCGACAAGCCCTGTTCGGCCAGTGCGGTGCTATCAGTAAGAGGCAAAAACCCTTCCTGGCGAACTCTGGGCAACTACTACCTTAGGGTGGAGTTCTTAACTCCCCCGTTGGTATTTTCTGTCTGGACCATAAATCTGCTCCCATATACGGGCATCCAGGGATATAACTGACCTGAGTGACAGGAGCTTGCCCTGGGCCCCAAGGAGAACCCAACGTGTCAGAAATACAGCTGACAAGAACGTGGGTCTCCTTGATGATTTATGTAAGAGGCTACCGCTGCATTGTCCACCCGCACCAAGACATGGCAGCCTCAGGAGGAGGTATTTCAGGGCCAGAAATACAGCCATCAACCCGAGACAGTGACTGTGACAACCGAGCTGACGACCCTCCTATCCCCTTAAGCTGGATGACCACTTAAGGCCGCTACCCCGCCCATCAGGGAGGCGTCTGTCGTTAGCAGCCTGCGACAACAAGACGCACCTAGAGTGGGACCCAAGGCAGAAAACCGGGGTCTGAACCACATAGAAAGGGAACGAAGCCTGAGGCACGTAACCCTATTTAGCCTAGGGGTTTGGCCCGTGGAAGAAATCCCCTGGCTTTTGGCCACAACAAAAACGGTCTCATGAGCAGAAGGTCCAGAGGGATCACTGTGGACGCATTTGCCCTGAGACCTGGAAATCATTGATACTGATAACAGTGCAGCCTTGACCTAGCCTGACTTTGCCCAGGGTGATCTAAATGGACTCAATCCTAGCGGGAGACAGTTGTGCCCGCATTGAGATTGAACTCCATACGATGCCCCGATAGACAGTGTTCTGAGTGGGAGAGAGAACGCTTTTCTTGGCGTTGAGCCTCAACCCCAGAGAAACAGATGAGCTAAGACGATGTCCCTGTGCTGAACTGCCAGTTCCTGGAACTGCGCTAGGATCAGCCAGTCGTCTACATAATTCAGAATGCAGATGCCCCAGAGTCGCAAGGAGCCAGCGCTACATCATGCATTGTGAATGTGCGGGTAAAAAGGGCTAGGCTAAGTGAAAGAACCTAACCCTGGAAGACTTCGCCCCCGGAAGTGAACCTCAGGAACTTTCCATGTTGTGGCAGATCTTCTAAATGAAGTATAGAAGTGAGTCATAAGATCGATGGTGACCCGCCAAACGAGTTGTAGGGCTTGAGACACGACCGTCTTGACAGGCATCATCTTGGACTTGAACACCCACGGGTAGTTCAAGCTTTAAGATCTAAGCCAGACGCCACCCCTCACCCTCCATGGGAAACGGGAAGTATTTAGTGTAATAACCTAACTCTCTCTCTGGAAGGGGAACACATACCATGGCCCCTTTAACCAGGAGATTGAGTTATATTTTTTTACATAAAAAGAAATCCGGTTCACGGTAGTGAGAACATGCCGTTGAAACACGGAAAAGCGGCGAGTGAATTAAATCCTGACGCCCTTATAAGACCCACAGAAAATAATATATCCGGCAGAAGTTCCCACGCTGCCAGGATCTCTGAGATGGGTATTATATTTTAACACTTCCTGTTGAGGGGTTGTCGAGTGTTTCGAGTCCTGAATAAAATGCAGGAACAGCGAAAACACCCAACTGGGAGGAACAGCATAGTGTGCAGAGCAGCATAGTGTGCAGAGCAGCACCAGCCTGACCTGCTGCTTGATAAGCCCTTAGCACTAAAGAGGAGGTTGTCCTACAAGGCTTTGAGGGGAGAGAGGGCTTCTTAAGTGACGATGCCGAGCCCGGCGAGAGATAGCCCGCAAGCGTCTCTTCGACCGGCGGCATCACTGAATACCGCCGTGCCTCAGCACCCACGATAGTCGAATATAATGACGTCGAGGGTATGTGAACACGGGAAGAAAATATATATATATATATATTTTTTTTTTGTTTGTTTTTTTGTTTTTTAGGGGTTCTCCATGAGCGAAAAAGCTCTTAATGGAGGTTATCAAAGAAGGGAAGGAACCCATGAGGCGTTCCCTTTCTTAGACTGGAAGATAAAATCTATCCCCTAATTTGGAGCGTTTGGGGTCTCTTTTCACGTGGCCAGACCAATCTGGCAACCGCACGAGTAACAACATCGAGCAATTCCTCCGTAGATTTTTTATCGCGGACGGAAAGCTCGGAGGCGGGAAGAGAATAGCGATCCACCTCATGATCCGAGAAGCATCGAGATCATGTGAAGAAACAGCTGGGTTTGGGGAGAGAGTGAGAGAAAGGGATCAACCCGTCTCTTGCTCCTCAGCCAAAACCATGCAAGAGCCCCACGAACGATCTTCTTTTCGAGAGTGCTGACTCCCGGAAGCAAGTGAGGCGAGCACGACGCACTCTGCCTGTTAAAGCAAATCGCAGTGCTCGCACCCACCCTGCTGCCACGCGAGAGCAGCGTGCTCCCAAACAAACAGCAAAAACTGATGTGTGTCGTCTTCAGCTATAGAGCGAGAAGAGGGGAACATGCACCGTTTGCGGCTTTCAGTCATTCTTTCTTTTTTAGAAATATATATATATATATATAATATTTTCTAAACAGAAGAGAAAAGAGAACAAAGAACAAAGTTCACTGCACACTGTCTAACTGATTTTAACTCCTAACAGAGGAAAGAAAGTTTTGACAGGGTTTGTGAAACACACAGAAACAGAATCGCTCTGAAAAAAGAGTTTCTGACGACACCTGGTGACGTATCCATTTATAGCCTGGCCTCAGGTGCATCTAATGATTACATCAGCCGAGGCTATAAATTCCGGTCAATGTTCATTGACGTGTTCCACACATTATTCAGCTCGGCTCACAGCGAAAGCTGTTCCCCGTAGCGCTTAGCAGCGCAACATCGTAGTGAAGCCTTTTGTAAAGGGAACATGTATCTAATGATGCGATTACTGTAAATAGCCTTTTGTATTCCATGTTGCATGTAAGTGATAGAAGGGCTGAACGATTTGGACTTTGAATAATCCAGTCCTGGTTAACCCTTAAGCCTTCTTTCAAACCAGTTTCGGTAGAAGCTTTTATTTTGAAAACTGAAGGGACGGAAGTTTCTGTTGTTTCAAGCTAAGTTGACAACAGCCTTTTAATGCAGTGAAATGCTCTCATCTGCCTTGCTGTCATTAAAAACAAGCTCTCGTGGGATTATTTTAAAAGCGTATATTAAATTGTAGCGGCCAAACTTAGAGGTATGTGAAATTTCACAAATGTGCAATTAAAGTAAATCTGGGGCACTTTAAATAATGCACTCAGATCACAATAGCACACCTAACCAAACTCCGAGCACATCTGTTGCTCAGGGCACCAGATAGATAGAGTTTGTATATATGGAGGGCAGAACCACTCTGAAACCACATGTGCAATACAATGATCCTGTTTAATTTTTTAAGAAAGCACTACACACTACAGACAAAACAGCATGCAGTTTTATTTGATTAAATTGCAGCCTTCGTGGTTAGAAAATTGCATTGGGTCATATTACAATTTTTTTTCAGTTAATCGTTCAGCCCTAATTAAAAAAACAGCAACCAAATAAAATGGCTTTTATGCATTCATAAACTATTAGCCTCATCCTCAGTAAACAAGATTGGTTGGCGGACATTGTTTCTGAAAAGATAAAATATTTGTTTTCTATGGCCTGTTTTCCCAAATTGGACTTCTAAACTGAAATGGGTAGATCACATTGGACTAGTAAATGGAAATATTTTACAAAGAGGTTGTCTTTCAGCTGGAATTATACACATTTTTAAACTATAGATCTGGTTTGGGTGTCTGTTGGCTTTTGATATTGTTTGCACAGTTGTTTTTCTTGTTGTTATCATTCAATCATAGTACATCAATACTTAGGCTAAGGAATGCATTTTAGCCAAGTGTGCCTTCACCTCAATTATAAAACGTATTTTTCAGATGGCTCAACTAATTGTCAGAATAATAGTTAGATTACTCGATTACAAAAATAATGCATAGTGACCGCCCTACTGGAAAGATTAGTTAGCATAGCATAATAAATATAATTTATTAAGGAAAAAAAATAGAAGTTTTTTAAGGTATTTCAAAGAATATTTAGCTGAAAGCTATTTATTAGTGTGTTAACAATTTGGGTAGTCAAAAAACTAAGCATAGGCAACCCATAAGAATATAATAATATCAAACCTTTGTGACAGTGTTTTATCTCTGTCATATAGAAATCGTAGTATAGTTAAACAAACCATTTGCATTTAGTAGTCGTAGACCAGTTGACCACTAAAATTAATGTCACATTCAAAGTGGATATATCAAAGTTATATGTTTTATAATACCAGGATTTGACCCATCGTTAGCAAATTCTGCCTTTTAAACGCTACGCAAAACACAAATCTAAACAAAAATGACTTTCACATTCTTTCAGTGTATGAAACAGCTATGTGTGCCCATGCAAACCTAAACTACATGACCATGAAAAAACATGGAAAACCTTTTCATTTATTACATAAGCTTAAATTTCATATGATACTTAGCCAGTTGTTTTTCGTTCAGAATACTGTACAGGGTATCAGGATTTCTAGATCTGAAAAAAAAAAATTAGTTGTGAATATATTTTTTTTTAAATTATTATTAAAATATTTAATTGACTAACAATTGCTCTTTGTTTGAGCAAACTCTATAAAATCATTTTAAAATGTCTGTAGCAAGTAATTCTAAATGAACAAAACACTTTATGGAAATTCATTAGTAATAAAATGTGGGAACCCTTACAGTAGATACTAACTTGTTTTTTTAAATAAGGAAGGTCACTGAATCTGCACTGATAAATACCTAATAATAAATCAACAACATAATCTGCCTTAAAACTGAAAGTGATAAAATCAGTGATATAAAGAAAGTAAATGGTCCCTATCAATCACGTCAAACAATTTAGGGAGCTGTCAGATGTGATATCCACCCTGAATATATGAATGATTAGCTGCTGTGGCAGGTTATAGAGGCAATCAGCTGCTTCATTATGGATTCTGCTCACATGATATTGCCATAGAGTTATGCACTGCCCCATGTTCCTCCTTTGCAATAAGATTTTCATCAACTCTAGTACCTTACTCTGCAGTCATTACTTAGGAGTAATGTAGTATGGTTATTTATAAAAGCATGCTGAAGTAGGAAAGAGAAAACTAACTGCTCAGAGGGAAGTGTGTTTTTTATGAGGCTGGTCAAGAGAGATCAGTACCTGCTCATCAGTAACATTGATAAAGTGATTGAGGGTGAACTGGGAAGGAGATGGGAAATCCAATATGTTGAAGTGGTCTTCTTTATGGATGTGGTTTCCCATTGGCTTGGCCCTCATGGAATCAGTGCCTACACAATTTTAAAGCTCTTTCATTCACAAAAATCAGCATCCCCACTTGCAGTTTATTTGAATTTCCTCATTATATTTGCATTTCAGTCAGGACCAATTCTGTCAAATGAATACCAACTTCAATACTTAATGAATACTTTATTGATTGTTGGTGGTATGGTTCTGCAACAGACACAGATTGGTAGACATCATGATCAGCTGAGTGTCAGCTGATTGCAAGCTGGCTAACATGACATGCCTGAACTGAAGCTATGCTTAATTTTGAAGGATTTTTTGAATAAATAATATAATATGAACATTACATTTTTCCCTACATTTTTAGGTTAAAATGTATGCATATGAATAAGGGAAAGCCAAAATCTACACAGTCTCTCTGTTAATATGAGGCCCTAAAAACTACATGCGTAATGATTATAAAATAATTAAAAAAATATTTTTGTTATTGCACATCACTGCAGGACAAATATTGTGTCAACTACAAAAATGTATAACAGATTTCATAATGCTTTCTGATAGAGCTCATTTTAACATACTATGCCATATTTAAATATGGAGCCCTATTTTTGGAGTGCTAGTGCTAAGTGCAGCACTATGCCATAAGTCATACATGCAAAGTCAGTGGGCATGACCATTAAGTTTTGGTATTTTCTGTATGTGGCTTTGTTGAAATTTCACATGCCGAGCACTAATGGGCTTGATCAAGTGCACTTTTATTCTGAGGTTCTTCTCCAGCATCATATTCTATATTCATATTCTATTCCATGTGAAGCACCAGCGATATAAACAAAGACAGCACGTTCATAAGAAGTTCACTTCTACCAGTCAATTTTGATTTTGAAAAATGTTATTACTTTATTAAAGCTCCAAAAAATTATAATAATAATTTCTAAATTCAAATTACACTTCAAACGAAACGAAAATAAAAGAAGTGGTCAAAAAATCATAACAAGTCCAAACATTTTGCTCTCTTTTGCAGTGACATAAAAATCAATCTACAACAGCAGATGGAAAGATACCAATACAAATTAGATCTTAAACACAAATGTAAATATAAACATATTAATCATAATAATAATTGAAAAATAAACTCTGACCTTAAGATAGCTTTACACACATTTCATAAATATATGTTTCATAATACGGCTACAACAGTGACCGTCATGGACATTATTTGATGTTCCACTATATTTTCAGAGTTTGGACATCAACTTTATTACTATCCACTGGTGGAATCTCCAAATGTAGGAATTGAGTTTGGACTTTGGGCTGAGCTAAGGCCTGCTTTTGAAATGACCTATTCTGCAGGACAATAGCAAATTGTCCACTTAATTTACATACAATACACCCACAGTTTTCGTGGAATTCTGCAGAATTTGCACCATAATCAGTGCTGAAAATTTTAGGGAAAAAATGATCTGTTCTGTCTTGTCAATGAATGGATATGAAGGTTATAAAGGAAATGGAATCTGATTAACAAGAAATAAATGTAATTATTCACATTTGAATGAATCGTATAGCATGATCTAAAGGACAATTAGCTATATTTAGCTTAAGGACCTATTCATTCTGCTGTCTGCTCTAGATCTAATCATATGATTGCTCCTAGTCACCTGAAATGAAAGAACAGCTTTGACAGAGGATTGTTCAGAGCTCAATTAGGGGCTGTTTGAAAAAATTGAGCACATTTCATAGAGAAGCTGCACATCTCTGAGGGTTTTTGTGTGAACTCAGTAAGTGATCCATGGCAGGGCTGGTGTGATCCAGTCAAACTAGGTCAAGTCCTTCCCTTCCATTAGAGCTTCATTAGTTTTGAAAGCCATCATGATATTTAGATTTTTATCAGCCATGTCAGAACCTTCTGATGCAGATGAATGGGAAAGCTACAGTCTGTTGCAAAGGGAGGTAATGTAATTGAATTAGCATCGTATAGTTGCTTGCTTCTTGCTTCATATTTCTCCAAATTTGCCTTTTTGCACTTTTTCTTATTTCCCCAGCTTAACATGCTGTAACCATAATGGCTATACCAAATCAAAATATGTTTGTTTGAGATGGGACCGACCAAAGGCACATTTAGGGAGTGTTCTAAAAACCAGCTTGAAAACAATAAATATTTTAGCAATTCTGTTTGGTGTCGCTATATGAAGCTTTATGTTATGAAGCAATCAGACAAGAATTTGCCTTTGAATTTGGCTTGAACTGTTTTAACACAGATGAACAGATGCTAAAACAGATGCGTCATTCATTTTATTGAGAACTTTTAGAACAATTCTCTTCTTAAACAGAGGAATAAAAATGTTAAAGGAACAGGCAGGTGAGTCAGGGAAATAGTTTAAGAAATATAGCAGAGCAATGCTTTTAAAGAATTCTATCTTGATCTCTATAGTTCCATGTCTTTGTCTAATGATGAAGATATTAGAAACTTTGTGGATACTTTAGATCATATGCTACAGAACTGGCTCCACTTTTGCTTGAAGTTTATATGGAATCATTAAAGAATGGAAAGCTTCCGCCAGCCATGACACAAGCCTGGATCAATCTGATTCTTAAAAAGGACAAAGATCCAAGTGAGTGTAAGTGTTAACATCCAGTTTCCCTAATCCAGCTAGACATTAAAATATTGTCAAACATTTTAGCTGACCGATTAAGTAGTTATGACATCTCTTATACTTATAGATCAGGTGGGGTTTATTCGGGGCTGCAGCTCTTCTGATCACTTTAGGCCTTTCATCAATATCATGTGGTCAGTGGCGAATTATCCGACTCCAGTCGCTGCCATCTCACTTTACACCGAAAAGGAGTTTGATATGGTAGAATGGGATTATCTTTTTAAGATTTTGGAAATGTAATGGTTCGGTAATACTTTTATTGTATGGATTAAGTTACTTTATGGACATCCGGTAGTGGCAGTACAAACAAATTGATTATTTTACTCTAGATGGGGCACCCGGCAGGGTTGCCCTCTTTTCTCATTATTGTTCTGTCTTGCCCTGGAACTTTAAGCAGCCGCGATGAGAAAGTAGGATGATTTTCCAGGGGTGGTGGCAGGAGTTTTTGCTTTTTGCTGATTGATTAATGTGTGCTAGTCCTACCCAAGACTTTGTTTTATTATTATGCATTCGGTCTCAGACATTTGGCTCATTGGTCGCTTCCACCTGAGAGAGCCCCTCCCTGGTTTTGTATTGAGCAGGAAGTTCTTGCCCCTATTTCACCATTGCTTTCTATCAAGAGTGTTTAATTTGGACATTTATTTAAATTTTGCTTCGAGCATATGGCTGAACCCAAAGTTATGTATTAATAAGTTCCCTTTCTGCTGGTCAGAGTGGATTGTGATGGAGGTTAATATGCTCGGTGACCTAAATGAGAGTGTAGTGTTGAGATTCTTTGAAAATATGGTTCAACATTTTGGGATTCCCAGGTCTCAATTCTTTAGGTTTTTACAGCTGCATTTGTAAACAAATGATAATAATAATAATAACATATTATAATAGTAATATATCTCAATCGTGCACCTTTTGTCACAGATCCACCGGTCTGTTTCTCTCTCTTACTTCTTCAGTGCTAACTCTCCCCTGAATTCTGATTACACGCACCTGCATATCATTAGTGGCTAATCAAGGACTGCATATATACCCTGCTTTCACACACACACACTTTGTTTGTTCTCATCGATAGTATCTCTGAGACGCCACACCTTTCTACTATGTCAAACATACCTGTTTCGTCATTATTGACTGCAAGTATCATAAGACTGTTGTGAGTTATCTGTTCGTGTCTATACTAGTGATGGCGAGATGAAGCTTCATAAAGCATTGAAGCGTTCCATCCAATTGTTTCACTCATGTGCCGAAGCTTCATGGTGCTTCATTTGCTCTATTGTGCCATCAAGTGGACAATAAATGTAAAACGTGCAGTGTGATTATAATGACACTATGGCTTTGGTGTCTGAAGCATTGAATTAATTAATCAATGATGTTTGTGATGCTTATACATAAAGTATAAACTTTTATATGGTGTCTGTCTTTATGATACAATGACAGGGTCAAAATGAAAAGTGGAAACAAGGGAGAGCGTTGTCATGTGAATGTGCTTGTGTTACTTATTTATTTATTTATTTATTAGGTGGTGTTGTTGTATCCAAGTTCTTTGGGACACAACAGACACTTCACCTTTTAAAATACCAGAAATAAGAAGAAAGACATTAGAACAAGTAATACCTTGTGTTGCCGCGTTTATTTATATTACACTAGTTATTATTACAATGTAAATACATTATTTGGTGAGATCAGCTCAAAGTGTTCCCAGACAGGGGAAAATCTCCTTTTTCTTGCTGGTTCCATCGCAAAAAAAAGAAGCTTGAATAGATCGCTAACAAACTCGCAAAGTCCCAAGTCCACAAAATGTGAGGGGGAATCCATTGCATTTTGCTGGCCCTTATATTTCAAATAGACCGCCAAACCGCGAACCACTTCCTGACGCAGTCACGTGGTACAGGCGGCTCGCGAGGCTTCAAACGTCACCACATACGTCATCGACACAAGCCTCGATACGCGCTTCACAGAAATCATCCCGGATTACTCGACGCACGCTTCGAAGCCTCGATACGGGAGGACACATCACTAGTCTATACCCTGTCTGGATATTACTCACCTGCTGTTTACCACTCTGCTCAACTGGATTTATTCACAATGTTTACCTCACTGTTTCAGTCATCTGGTCAATAAACTCTGCTACTGAGTTCATATCTTTCTCTCCGTGACACCTTTAACTTTTAAACCCTGACACTTTTATTTTGGCATTCTGAGCTCTCCAGGAAGTCTTGTATGTGTCTGTTTGTAGGCAAGTTCATTGTAGTTTAATTCCCTTCTTATTCAAATTCTGGTAAAAATGCACGTCTGCTGCCGTTCTAAATGTAAATTATAAGTGATCCGAACTATTGAAGATCTACATCTGAGATACTTATGTGAATAACGCTCAAATATTGCGCAATGCGTGAAGCACGAGTGTGTGTGTGTAAACTGAGCAGTGCCATTCAATAATGGGCTGCGCATGCATTTTATATATTTACTTATTAAACACAGCCTTTTGTGATTCAAAGAGCTGTCGCATGTCTTCAAGTGGCTTTGAATAAAATACACAAGTGATATTAACTACTTTAATTGTGTTGTGTTAATGGTTATTTTATGTCATTTTTTGAGCATGACAGTAACGAACATGACTAACACACAGTATCGGATTTGGATCGGGCTGGTCGGAACGATACTGATCCAGGTATCAGATCGGTGCATCCCTACTCTGTACATCAATGTTTTGCTTTGTTATGTGTCATGCTTGAGGAGCAACCAATAAAAATAGTAATCTGAAAAATAAATATAACAGAGCGATTGCATACACCACATGAAAATAATGATAAAAAATATATTTTCTTTTATTTAAAAAGCTGACACAGTGATGAGACACCACTGTGTGCAGCATTTTCTTTTTTATAGATTTGTTCTTGAATTAAGATTTCTGATTTGTCCTGAGATATTGATTTGTGGTGTACTGTTAATAGTTAATTTAAGCAATATTATCACTCCTGGTGTTTATTCAATGTTTTCAGAGTACACTGTCCTGAATCAAATTCTTCAGAATCTCAGATCACTTACGGGTTACTTTGACCTACTTTACTGAGTGGGATTTTCAAAGGAACAGAGTGGTGCCTCCAGTCTTCCATTTCATTTAGAAGGTTGAGAGAGGGTTGTGAAAATCATTGTGAAGTTTGCTTGATGACACACTGCCAAATCATTAGCATATGCCTTATTTGTTGATGTCAACATTGTACTATTTTATTGATGTTTTTCCATCAGTGTATTTTTTTTTTTTAAATCTTACACTTAGTTGGTCAAACTGAGTCAGTTTACATTCACACAGGGCTAATGCGAGTCATTTGAAAGACCCTTAACACGTATAAATATTTTCACTTTTGCACATTAATCATTGATCTTCACAATCACAAAAGTGACCAATTATGGTATTGGATCCCTGAAATGAAAATTTTTTTTCATGCATTTATATATTTTGTGGAATATGATCATTATCCATGGCATACCTGACAATCTTTCACGGCACATTAGTGTGCCACCGGCACAGTGGTTGGGAAACACTGACCTAATCCATCCGATAAACATCCTCCCGAACCTGTACATTTCCAAAATCTTAAAAAAAAAAATCCCATTATACCATTTCAAATGCCTTTTCGGCATCAAGTGTGATGGCAGCGACTAGAGTCTGATCAATCGCCACTGACCACATGATATTGATGAAACGCTTAATGTTATCAGAAGAGTTGTGGCCCCGAATGAACCCCACCTGATCTATATGTATATGCAATGTCATAACTTTGTCCTTTTTAAGAATCAGACTGATCCGGGCATATGTCATGGTTGACGGAAGCTTTTCATTCTTTTTTGATTCCGTATAACTTCCTATAAACAGTGGAGCCAGTTCTGTAGCATAAGATCTAAAAAATTCAGCAGCAAAGCCATCTGGCCCCGGAGCTTTGCCTGTAGGCAAGGCCCTAATTTCCTCGTCAAGCTCCTCCAAGTTTATCTCAGAATCAAGATAATTTGTTTTGCTCCGTCGTCAGTTTAGGGAGATCTAATGGTTCCACAAAGTTTCTAATATCTTCATCAGTAGACGAAGACGTGGAACTATAAAGAGCAAGATAGAATTCTTTAAAAGCATTATTAATATCAATGGCTGAGGTAAATATTTCACCACCAGTAGATTTCATTGAGGGAATTGTAGAAAAAGACTCTCTATGCTTTATATATCTAGCCAAAAGCTTACTTGCTTTGTCCCCCGACTCCAAGCATGACTTTCTTGCCCTGAATACCTAAAACTCCACTTTCCATGACAAAACAGTATTATATTTGTATTTCAGTCAGGTCAAGCGTGACATTCGGCACTGTCTCGGTACTTTTAATATTCTCTTCCAACTCCACAAGTTCTCGTGCTTTGGATTTTTTGATGAATGAGGTAAACTGTATGACCCGTGCCCTAAGAACTGCCTTAAGTGCCTCCCAAGCCACGCCCAGAGAGGATACAGAGGACCAGTTGGTCTCCATATAAATATTGATTTCAGCCTTTAACATTTGTTGGAAATCAGGATTTTGCTAAAGGGATACATTAAAGTGCCAACTTTCTGATTTATTTTTCTCTGTATGTGGCAACACCTCTAAACTCTTTAGGGAGTGATCCGAGACTAAGATGTTTCCAATAGAGCAATCCACAACAGATGAAATAAGGGGCTTAGATATCAACAAAAAAAATCTATTCTAGAATAAATCTTATGGACTGATGAAAAGAATGTATAATCCCTACCAGATGGTTTCAAAAGTCTCCAAATATCTGTAAGACCAAGATTTTTATACATCCTGTGAAGCGTCAATGTTGCTCTAGGGGGCTTACACAGTTTTGCATCACTAAGATCAAGGATTGAGTCCATCAATAGATTAAAGTTTCCTCCCAATATTATCTCATAAGGGGTGCCAGCAGCTTGCAACATCCCTTCAAGATCTATATAAAAGCCCTGATCATCAGCATTAGGTGTGTAAATATTAGCTAAAATCAACTTTTGCGCCTGAATTTCTGCTAAAACAATAATTACTTTTTCCTAGTTTATCTTTAATCGGTTTGAGACATTTTAATTGTAGATGTTTACTTATCAATGTTATGACTCCACTGCTCTTACTTGAGCCAGCACTAAAGAAGCTTTCTGCGAGGAAAGATGCATTTCTTGAAGAAACACAATATCATATTTCTTACGTTTAAGAAAATAAATAAACTTCCTTCTTTTTATGGGGTGCCCCAACCCATTCACATTCTACATGGAGAGAGACAGTCCACTCATATTAACCTTTGACATTTTGACATATGAGAAAAAATAGATTGTGTGTCAAAATTAAAATGATAAAGACCACATTCCCCATTAGTGCAACAATCAAAACCTGAACTTCCCCCTGAACCAAACAAACAGAAAAATAAAAAAAACATGCGCATTAACCCCCCACACGACAGTGCCAACTGCCATCCATCCCTCTAAATTCAAACAGTCCATGTACGCCTACGAAAGCCCCCATGACAACATTCGGATTGCTCAAATCCGGTGCTTCTGTACAAATTTCGTAAAACAGAATTACATAACAAAAAATAATCTATAAAACAAACTACTGCTAATAGGCAGAATAACCACAAAGAATGTGTAGGTTCCTCCACAAAACAAACTCTAGCTGCTAGTGGAACCAACACAACAAATAAATACAAAATAAAGCCTTTCAGTTTCCTCGGACAGTCAAACGAATGTTCAGTTAGATGGTGGTTTTATGAGTGCAGCAGATTACCTAATCGTTCCAATGTCCTGCAAAAAATACTCCACAAAGCAAACTCCAGCCAATAGGAGGCATAAGCACAAAGAACAAGCAGATTCATCCACAACTGCCTGAAGGAGTGTTACTCCACAAAACAAACACAAGCCACCAGGCGGAACCAGCACAAAAAGAAACAAAAAAGGCGCCCAGCTTCCTCGGACAGTCAAGAGTATATTCAATGAGTATTCAAGAGTAGTCAAGAGTCTTTACAGCGTGACCTCCCACTTAAGGGCCATATGAAAGTCACCAAATGGTTTACTCACCCAATTGTCTCTGTGAAATACAATGATTGTTGTGGGCATGTAAGTATTTTGCGGCCATCCTTGGTATCTATTATCAATTTGGCCGGAAACATCAGAGGAAAAGCGATCTTCCGTTGATGTAAGAGTTTCTTGCATTCCTTGAATTGATCACGTTTCTCTTTTGTCGAATTCGCAGAATCTTGGAACAAGAAAATGTTGTGGTTCTTCCAAGAATGTTTACATTTATGCATTTGGCAGACGCTTTTATCCAAAGCGACTTACATATAAGGGCCTGTCTCTCTCAGCCGATCTGTGAGCCAGGACTCTCTGAGCTTGCTCGATTTCCAGCTTATGGCCTGTTATGTTATGTCTATGAATTTCACCATATCTCTTATTACAGGGACAATCCCCTTAGAGCAACCTGGAGTTAAGTGCCTTGATCAAGGACACAATAGTTGTGGCTGTGGGGCTCGAACCAGCATCCTTCTGATTACAAGATTACCAGTTATGTGCTTTAGACCACTACACCACAAGATTTTTATTGGATGATCTCAGACATTTGTCCAGAATTGATCTGGGCCTGTCTCTCTCAGCTGATTTGTGAGCCGGGACTCTCTGAGCTTGCTCGATTTCCAGCTTATGGCCTGTTAGGTTGAGCAAAGATCTCGTCTAGGAATTTCACCATATCTCTGCCTTCATGCTCAGTAATTCCAACAATTCCGACATTATTTCGCTGGCTACGATTCTCCAAATCCTCCACTTTTTCATAAACACGTTCCAAATCTATCTTGGTCGCTAGCGGATTAGCACCTAATTCCCTCTCCGTTGACTCCAGATAATCGATCCATCTCTCGACGTCCGACAATCTTGTAACCAACCCATCGCAGTAATCGATTGATGTATTACAGCAAGATCCGCGAAGTCGGCAACAACTGTCATCAGCATTACAGACATATTGGACAGTTGGCACCGGATTTCTCCTGCCGCATCGTCCAAACCGAGTCTCTGGTCTGCAGGCCCGTCAGAGGTTTCAGCTTGAGCACGTAAATTTCTTTTAATATCTCAAGGGCCAGAGGATTTTGACTTCTTTGCCATGTTGTCTTCAAAGAACAGGCATGTAGCAATATGTGTCAAATCTCACCGGTTTATGACATAAAAATGATTAAAAACTAGCAAAATGCACAGAGCTCGCCATTTACATGTCGTTTGCATGGCGTCATGTGACTCCCCCAATAAATGTTGTATTCTTTAAATTTTCTTTTTATCCTTCAGAATCCTCTGCAGAAGTGCAGGCCTTTGGCATTTAGAGGCTGCTAGTTTAGGACCTGTGAGGAATCTCAACAATGTAATGAACATTTATTTTTGCCACTGTATCTAAAAAAAGCACCATATCGTGCATGTTTACATAGGGAAAAAAATTACAAATAGAGTGGATGGACGCAAAAAGTACAATGTATTTGGGCTTGCCAACGTTCCTACTGTAAGTTCCTTACTCCAGCATTGATCAACCAGATCACAAAAAGTGATCTCCTACAATGCCTATTCTACAACTTCTCTTAACAAGGTTGAGAGAGATTATTTGGCATACCCACCATAGTTAGTTGTGTGTGATCTTAAACTGCCTGGCCAAAAAAAAATTGCTGTTTGTATTTAAATACGCAGATACATAAAAGTGTTAGGAATTCCTTGTCTTGTTTCACTGTTGCCCTCTGTCTGCCATTTTTGTCACCTTTGCATTCCATAGTTTTGTCCCTTGTTTAGCTCCACTGTCTCACTTGTCATTGTTTAGAACTACACTTCCCAGAATCCACCTGCCATCATCACTGCCTTTTTGTTCATTGTTTTCACCTGTGTCTCATTCTGTCATCACTCACTGTGTATGTAAGCCCTGCTTTTTGTTCACTCCTTGTCGTTCGTTGAATGTTGTTAGCCTGGTGTGTGTTCCCTGCCCGTGTTTTCTATGTAATGTTTATTTCCCCATTGAGGGTTTTCCTTTGTGTTTTGCCTGTTTGTTTATGTAATAAAGTTGAACTGCAACTGGATCTGCATCTCCTCGTCTGCCTTCGCTGCTCGTTCATAACAGAACGAACGACCACACTATGGATCCAGCGGTTCAATGAGCAAACTTCCACCTGCTCTGCTTGAAGCAAGAGGACCGCCCTATAGAGGACCACATCTGCGACTTCCTTAAGCTGGCGGGTATCTCGGATTTCCCGGACTCCTCTCTGGTGGTCTTCTTCAGGCGCAATCTGCACCCCGCACATAAGGAGCGGTTGCCACAGGCAACGCACGGCTGGACGCTCCACGCGTTCGTGGAGGAGACTCTGCTGGCCTGCGGTTCGCCGTTAACTGTGGGCGCCATCGAGGAGAACTCTGCCACTCCTCCCACAGTAATAACCCTCCACTCGCCCGTGGTTCGTACCTTCACGCCTGCCTTGGTTAGTGAGCCTGCACGGTCCACTTCGTCTGCCCGGCGGAGGAGGAGAAGAGGAAAGGCTTCTGCTCCCCAGTCTCCACCTGCCACGGCCAGCGAGCCAGAGCCCACGCCTGCCACGGCCAGCGAGCCAGAGCCCACGCCTGCCACGGTCTGCGAGCCAGAGCCCTCGTCAGCTACGGTCAGCGAGCCAGAGCCCTCGCTTGCCCCGGTCTGCGAGCCAGAGCCTTCGTCAGCCACGGTCAGCGAACCCAAGCCAGCGCATACCACATTCAGCGAGCCAGTGCCTGTCGCCTCTGAGGTCAGTGAGCCAGTGCCTGTAGCCTCGACCGTCCCTGAGCCAGGGCCTGTAGCCTCGACTGTCCCTGAGCCAGCGCCTGTAGCCTCGACCGTTCCCGGGCCAACGCCAATAGCCAGGACTGACCAAAAGCCAGCGCCAATGGTCATGCCCGTCCTAGAGCCTGCGCCCCTCGAGCCTCCCGAGCTTCCCAGAGCTCCGCCTCCCGAGCTTTCCAGAGCTCCGCCTTCCGAGCTTCATGAGCTTTCCAGAGCTCCGCCTCCCGAGCTTTCCAGAGCTCCGCCTCCCGAGCTTTCCAGAGCTCCGCCTCCCGAGCTTCCTAGAGCTCCGCCTTCCGAGCCTCCCGAGATTTCCAGAGCTCCGCCTCCCGAGCTTTCCAGAGCTCCGCCTCCTGAGCTTTCCAGAGCTCCGCCTCCCGAGCTTCCTAGAGCTCGGCCTTCCGAGCCTCCCAGGGCTCCGCCTCTCGAGCCTCCCAGGGCTCCGCCTCTCAAGCCTCCCAGGGCTCCGCCTCTCAAGCCTCTCGAGCCTCCCAGGGCTCCGCCTCTCGAGTCTTCCAGGGCTCCTCTTGAGCCTTCCAGGGCTCTGCCTCTCAAGTCTCCCGAGCCTCCCAGGGCTCCGCCTCTCAAGTCTCCCGAGCCTCCCAGGGCTCCTCTCGAACCTCCCAGTGCTCTGCCTCTTAAGCCTCTTGAGCCTCCCAGGGCTCCACCCCTCAAGTCTCTTGAGCCTCCCAGGGCTCCACCCCTCAAGTCTCTTGAGCCTCCCAGGGCTCCGCCTCTCAAGCCTCTCGAGCCTTCCAGGGCTCCGCCTCTCAAGTCTCCCGAGCCACCCAGGGCTCCTCCTCCCGAGATTCCCAGGGCTCCGCCTGTCGAGCCTCCCTCTGCTCTGCCCCCTGAGCCTCCCACGGCTCCGCCCCCTGAGCCTCCTGAGCTTTCCATGGTTCCTCCTCCCTCGGCTCTGCCTCCTGAGCCTCCCACGGCTCCGCCCCCTGAGGCCTCTGAGCCTCCAGAGCCTCCCTCAGCTCCACCTCCAGAGCCTCCCTCAGCTGAGCCTCCCGAGCCTCCTACGGCTCCGCCTCCCGAGCCTCCCGAGCCTCCTGCGGCTCCGCCCCCTGAGCCTCCCGAGCTTTCCATGGTTCCTCCTCCCTCGGCTCTGCCTCCTGAGCCCCCCACGGCTCCGCCCCCTGAGGCCTCTGAGCCTCCAGAGCCTCCCTCAGCTCCGCCTCCAGAGCCTCACTCAGCTGAGCCTCCCTTGGCTCCACCTCCTGAGCCTCCTACGGCTCCGCCCTCAAAGCCTCCCGAGCCTCCTGCGGCTCCGCCTCCCGAGCCTCCTGCGGCTCGGCCTCCCGAACCTCCTGCGGCTCCGCCTCCAGAGCCTCCTATGGCTCCGCTGCCAGAGCCTTCCAGGTCACCGCCTTTAGGGCCTCCTCCTAGGGGTCCTGACCCAGTCCCTGACCTGTGGCCTCCTCCCAGACCTTTTGACCCTGTTCCCGTCCTGTGGCCTCCTCCCAGGCCTCCTGACCCAGTCCCTGTCCTGTGGCCTCCTCCCAGGCCTCCTGACCCGGTCCCTGTCCTGTGGCCTCCTCCCAGGCCTCCTGACCCAGTCCCTGTCCTGTGGCCTCCTCCCTGGCCTCCTGACCCAGTCCCTGTCCTGTGGCCTCTTCCCAGGCCTCCTGACCCAGTCCCTGTCCTGTGGCCTCCTCCCAGGCCTCCTGACCCAGTCCCTGTCCTGTGGCCTCTTCCCAGGCCTCCTGACCCAGTCCCTGTCCTGTGGCCTCTTCCCAGGCCTCCTGACCCAGTCCCTGTCCTGTGGCCTCCTCCCAGGCCTCCTGACCCTGTTCCCGTCCTGTGGCCTCCTCCCAGGCCTCCTGACCCTGTTCCCGTCCTGTGGCCTCCCCCCAGGCCTCCTGACCCGGTCCTTGCCCGGTGGCCAGCTCCCAGACCACCTGAACCTGTCCTTGCCATCTGTGCCCCCTTGGACTTCCTGCCTGCCATCTGTGCCCCCTTGGACTTCCTGCCTGCCTTCTGTGCCCCCTTGGACTTCCTGTCTACCCTTCGTTGCCCCCTGGACTGCCTGTCTGCCCGTCGTTGCCCCCCTTGGTCTGTCTGCCCACCACAAGCTCCCGCCCCCCAGTCAATGGACATTTTTTGTTTTGTTTTATGTTGATCGTCTGGAATCCGATCCTTGAGGGGGGGCTATGTTAGGAATTCCTTGTCTTGTTTCACTGTTGCCCTCTGTCTGCCATTTTTGTCTCCTTTGCATTCTATAGTTTTGTCCCTTGTTTAGCTCCACTGTCTCACTTGTCATTGTTTAGAACTACACTTCCCAGAATCCACCTGCCATCATCACTGCCTTTTTGTTCATTGTTTTCAACTGTGTCTCATTCTGTCATCACTCACTGTGTATTTAAGCCCTGCTTTTTGTTCACTCCTTGTCGTTCGTTGAATGTTGTTAGCCTGGTGTGTGTTCCCTGCCCGTGTTTTCTATGTAATGTTTATTTCCCCATTGAGGGTTTTCCTTTGTGTTTTGCCTGTTTGTTTATGTAATAAAGTTGAACTGCAACTGGATCTGCATCTCCTCGTCTGCCTTCGCTGCTCGTTCATAACAAAAAGCCTATAATTGGATCATTATTACATTAATGTTTCAGCTTACAACAATTATTTTAACCCTAAATGATGCTGTGTGTAGCAGAAGATGTATCCCATGGTTGTGAAAAGATGTTACTGTTTCAGAAGGGGCAAATTATTGATCTGTATCAAGCAAAGAAAACAACTAAGGAGATTGCTGAAATCACTGGAATTATGTTAAGAAATGTCAAACACATTATTAAAACCTGGAAGGATAGTGGTGAACCATCAGTTTTATGGAAGAAATGTGGTGGGAAACAAATCTTAAATTCTTGAAGTCACATCGTAAAAAATCATCAGTAGAATTTATGGCTATTTTAAATAGTGAGAGTATTTCCACATGCACAATGCGAAGAGAACTTACAGGATTGGGACTAAACAGCTGTGTGGCCACAAGAAAGCAACTTGTTAGTGAGGTAAATCAGAAAGAACAACTTTTTATTTGATAAGGAGCATAAAGATTGGACTGTGGAGCAATGGAAAAAGGTAATGTGGTCTGATGAGTCCAGGTTTACCCTATTTCAAAGAAGGGAAGCGCTTGAAGCGATGCACCCGTCATGCATAGTGCCCACTGTACAAGCCTTTGGAGGCAGTGCTATGACCTGGGGTTGCTTGAATTGGTCAAGTCAAGGCTCAGCAACATTATGCAGCAATAAATATAAGTCAGCTGATTACCTGAATTTACTGAACAGAGTATGTAAGCATAGCGGAGCAAGGAGTGGAGCGGCATGATTATGCCTGGAGCAAGGAGTGGGTTTTAAAAAAATCGGAGCTTCATTGTTGTCTCTCGCTCCAAGAGCGCTCCACTAATGCTCTATCATGATCAAAACACCTGTTAATGAACCTTAATGCAATAATTCACCATGTGTTAAGCAGTTTTAAACACTATTGGCATGAAGGAAAGATGGAATTTCTAATATAAAGAGAAATTATGTGATAAAAAAAACACTAATTTAAAATTTAGCAGCACTTGGTTATGTTCGACCTCCAGCGCGAAGGTTACTTTCGCTTTCTGTTTTCATGCTCCCTATTATTTAGTTAAGCTTGACTTAACTACATGCTCGTGTCTTGTCTCTTTATTCCTACATCAACTGCCAAATATTAAAACTTAATGATGAGAACACGAGTGGTGAGGTGATTGCTACGATCAAATGTTTGTTGTGAAATTCTAAAAGACATACCGAAAAATCACGATGATAATCCGTTCACATGTGGAGAGAAAATTTTAATGTCAGTAATACATATATCCCCTAATAAATATTTTGAATAATCATATCACCATTCTAATCTAATGCAACTCAATCTTAACTGTAGGCTATTATGTCCCTCATTAAATAGAATTGAACATTTAACGACGTAAAACACCAATTGAACTAATCCAGTGAACTGAACTACCTCATTTCCCTCAGGCTGGGGAACTACCGGCATAACATACATCCCCCGGGAGGGAGACAAGGGAGGGAAAAGGGGAAAGGGAAAGTGCGAGGCGGAGCGACAGTAACAGTGACAGAGAGAGAGAGAGGAGAGAGTAAAGAAAAATTGCTCGCCGGTTCCAAGAGACACCCTGTCGCCTGGTCCTCAGCCACTCCACCACCCTCTGGCAGATGACAGCCACTCCTTCCCGGGCGGACCGGAGTGGATGGAACACCCCTCCACATACTGGCGGACGGTACTGAGCCCCTCCGCCTCTGGCAGCGGCTCCACCACTCCAGGTGGTCAGCAGCAAATCCTTCCTCCCCTCGCAGACGGTGGCCGTTCCTCCTCATCCAGGCAGCCAGCAATGACTCCTCCATCCCCCAGCAGACGGCCACGGCTGCTTCTTTGGGCGGACGGCAGTGGTGAGGACTCCACAACAGCGCATCTGTCCTCCCTCCCGGGTTTCGGCACCAATGTAACAAGGTTTAAAATGGGCATCAAAATAATGTTTAATGAAAACTTAAAAAGACAAACAAATACACACAGGGCAGCTGGGTGTGGCGCTCTCTCTCCCGAACTTTTGCTTTGTCCCTCTCCTCGGCTGATTAGCCTGATTGGAGGCCGGTCATGCGCACTCATGCCCCGGCCCCGCCCTCCTCTTCGTCACACCAGGTTATCCCATCAATGGATTTTTTTCTTCCCTGAGGGCACGGGTATATTTCAGGATGACAATGGCAAGATTCATCGGACTCAAATTGTGAAAGAGTGGTTCAGGGAGCATAAGGAATCATTTTCACACATGAATTGGCCACAATGAATCACACATGAATTAACCCCAATGAAAGTCTTTGGGATGTGCTGGACTTTTTTTTGGCCAGGCATTGTATTATGTATTGTATATGAAATTGCATTGTCATAGGACCACAATAGCAGAAGGTGTGTGTCATATAATGGGAAGTACTTCAAACCATGCAATGCAGATTTTTCAGTTTTTACTGAAATTAATGAAGTTTATCTTTTCTATAAAAATGATTTTGAATTTAACCAATCATAAACTTATATTACTTATTTTTTTCTAAATAACTACATTTTAATAATTTGTTTACAAAACAATTAAACACATTTTTGTAATTGCTATTTGCACATTTACCACCAAGATACACATTGATAAGCACCAGAGAGTAAATGAGGTTGGGTGTCGTGTAGTATAACAATTTCAGTGCGTTGTCAGTTACATCAGTCCATGTGTCCTAGCTCATGGAACAATTTATTATATTTAGATCTATGCACATGGTTGTTGATGAAACCCACATACAGTATAAATCAATAACAATATATTCTGTAGGTCGCAAGAATCCTGAACTTCCTGGTAAAATTTTGTTTCCCAATCAGCATTTGGAGAAAGGATTTTGCTTTAACAGTTTGTGACCTTAAACCGATAAAAACATAGTTTAAGGCATTTACATGAGCACTTTGCTTGGTTATTAAGCATAATCGTGTAAGATGAGCATGCAAACACACTTATGTTCTCTGCAAAACACTGGAAAATAGTGTAATCAGAGGAACAAACATTATGCTTCAAGATGTAGCAGGCAGAATGCTCGAGCCTCTCTGTCATACATGTGCATCCTTTTTCTCTCAGTGATCAAATGGTTTGACCGGCTAACTCCCCTGTGTCTTTCATTGTAAACAGGAGTAATTATGATAGAAAGAGAGAGCAGCTTGTTAACTGCTTGTTGCGCTCAGCCTTGCAAACAGTGAAGTCATACCTTCCGAGGCTTGTTTTGTTCACCGGTGATGTCATCAGTAGCCAATCAGCAGGCGCTGCTGCAGTAGGTAGCGGGTGCAGCGGGAGTCTTGGGTATATGCATGGGGACGCGCTGGCGGCACTCTGGCTCTCGTCATCACATCATTACAGGGCTAGAGAGGAGGGGAGGGAGAGATAGAGGAAAAAGCAGCAGAGAATATCTAATCACAGTCATGAGTCAGTCATTCGATTCCACAGCTTTTTGTATGAGACGAGCATCACAAAGGAAATATTTAATAAATACATTTAAGCTTACCTATATTTGAATCAAGCTTGAATTTTCACCTGTCACCTCACAAAGAGCCTATTACGATGTCTTACTGTACAGTGATTAATCCAATCAGTTATTTTTTTAACCAGTGACCTTAAGCCAAGGTCAGTTTTGCTCCTGAAGAGAAAGCAGATGAAGTGAAGTCTTGCCCCCCCACCCCCATTTAGAACAAACATTTCAGTTGTCTACAGTTGAAGTTTCATTTTATCAGCTACTGTAGCAAACCTTTGGTTGAGCTTCACTAGTCATTGCTTAAGGTATTTTTACACCGCCGAGTTAAAGCGATAGTTCACCTCTAAATGAAAATTCTCTCATCATTTACTTACCCTGATGCTATCCCAGATGTGTATGACTTTTTGTCTTCTGCTGAGAACAAACAAATAATATCTCAGCTCTGTTGTCCTTACAATGCAAGTAAATGATGACCAGACATTTGAAGCTCTAAAAAGCACATGAAAGTAATGCATTACTCCAGTGATTATATTCATATCTTCTGAAATGATATGATAGGTGTGGGTGAGAAACAGATCAATATTTTGGTACTTTTTTGCTATAAATCTCCACTTTCACATTTTTCAAGATATTGATCTGTTTCTCACCCACACATACTGTATCATATTGCTTCAAAAGTTATGTATTTAACCACTGAAGTCATATGGATTACTTTTATGCTGACCTTATCTCCTTGTTGGAGCTTCAAAGGCCTCATCACCATTCATTTGCATTGTTTGGACCAACAAAGCTGAGATATTCTTCTAAAAATCTTAATTTGTGTTCTGGAGAAAAAAGAAAGTCATGGGATTGAGTAAATGATGAGAGAATTTTTATTATTGGGTGAACCCAAATCCCTTTAAGAATACCTTTAAGAGCTGCTTTGAGACTCTGTGCCAGCTCTACATTTTTTTAAGCATTTCATACGTACCATCAAACATATGTGACGGTTAATAACTGGACCCCTCAGAGTAGCGCCACACATATGTTTCTGCAACAGCCAGATACGTTACAAACTGTAAGATTCAAATTGGCTTTCGTGCCGACACAGGTCTGTTTACATTAGCACTTGTCACACACACACACAAACACACACAAAAATACTCATATACACACTGTCCCATTCTACTGGCTACAGTTTGCAAAAATAACTCACTCCAGGGGGCACTGCAGAGGAATTTAGACCCTACTCATGAAAAGGTTAAAGGCAGCTCTGATGCCGATACTTCTCTGTGTAAATGAAATGCCGCATCAGTGCAGCCTTAATCTTTGTTGTTTCCATGACAGAGTATACAGTATATTACATTATTTATAAATATGCAATTTTTTATCAATTTAATTTCTTGATTATTAATTTCATGTTTCTATGTTGAAAAGAAATACTTTTACATTAATTTCATCACATTATTTCTGCACTTGAAATTTATGTGAAAATGTACGCCGCTTCAGATGCAGCCTTTGATGTGCAAAAAGCATTAGATTGTTACTGTAACTAAGCAGTTGTGATTAAATAAAGCTCACTCTTTTACATACCTCAGTTTTGCTTTAAACAGCAAAGCTTAAACCTCAGTTTTGGGTCAAAGTGAATAGAGACTGAATAAGTGTGTTTATATTGATTAGTGAAATGGTTAGAATACCAGGATATCCAGATGTAGAGTTAATTTATGCAGAATTGAACTTATAATCGATGCTTTAGTGGAGCATATAGCCTCGAGTCTTAGTGATGTTGTGGATCCGCTAACTAAAATCTAGGCTGCATCTGAATTCCCTTCATAGTCCTTTCATGTGCTGATGATTTCAATTAAGAACTTGCTTCTCGACCATTGATTGAAAGAATATTTTCTGTAGGTATACAATCCTGAACATTCTGTACCTGCATCTGCTCTGTTGCCATTGTCCTTTGACCTGTTTCTTATTTGACATATGACATACAAGAACTGCAGAAACAGTTTACTTGGGTGTTTTTAAAAGAGTACAATAGAATAGAATCCTTTATTTTGGTCACACATTATACACACAGTTTTTTGCATATATACAGTGAAATGTATTAGTTTTTACATATCCCAGCTAAGCTGGGGTCAGAGTGCAGGGTCAGCCATGATACAGTGTCTCTGGAGCAGATAGGGTTAAGGGCCTTGCTCAAGGGCCCAGCTGTGGCATCGTGGTGGTGCTGGGGCTTGAACACCCGACCTTCTGGTCAGTAACCTTGAGCCTCAACCACTGAGCCACCACTGCCCCCAATTTGACATTTCAACCACAAAGAAACTATTTGTTACCTAGAGCTCATGGGATAGCATAGAGTCCATTCATTGCACACTTCAGAATCTTGGTATTGTTCGCCTACCGTTTCATGAATTGAATATTTAGACATCCTGCTCTTTTGACAAATTGCTTTTTGCATACTGTGTAGCAGGGAAGTATGCATTATGCATATTTGGATGCAGGGCTAGTTTTAGCCAAAATCAGTCATCTTTTGAATCAATGCATCCCAGGGAAATTAAAATATGTTGTTGGTACAATCCTGTGTGAGTGATTGCTAATAAAAGTCTGTATGTTCTTCCAGGTGCCCACGGAGTCAGAGAGGAGCCCCAGTTTGTGACAGCCCGTGCTGGGGAGACCGTGATTCTGGGATGTGACGTGGCCCACCCACTCAACGGCCAACCCTACGTGGTGGAGTGGTTCAAGTTCGGAGTGCCCATCCCCTTCTTCATCAACTTCCGCTTCTATCCTCCCCATGTGGACCCAGAGTACGCCGGTGAGCTCAGATTTCCTCTCCACTGTATTACATCATTCACACAAACACATACAAAGACAGACACACACAGACACTCACGACTCTGATCTCTATAAAGCAGAAAATCGTTTTGTGCACAATGTTTTTATATGCACAATCTGACACATGAAATATGGAAACATGTTTGTACCCCTGTCCTGGACATAATGCAAATAATATTGAATATTTCATGGACTAAACTGTGTTTTATCATGTGAATAGATTAACTAGACATGCATTTCCTGAATGAAATACCTGTGCTTGCAAGGCAGCAAAAGACTAGTGATGAAGTTTTAGTACTGGTTCTGCATAAGTGAAATGCTGCATTAGAGGCACTTTGCCGTTATCATGAAAACAGTGCTTATTGTTTTCAGTTTGCTGCTCACATGAAATAACACAGTCAATAAACACATGCAAGATGAGACCAATCACAATTCAGTATGTAAAAAGATAGAAGGAAACAAGAAAGGAGACCAATTGCAATTTGGTATGCAAATGTTATGATGATGTCACTGTCAGTTTCATTTTGAATGCTGAATGCTATTGGTAGATTCAATGTTTAACGTCTTAAAAAGTATAAAGTTAACAAATCCCAAGATAAGCATGCCTAAGATTTAACTTGTTCACAAAATTTCTAAACATTTTTTGAATTGAATCTGTAAGTTGAGCAGTTCAGTCTGAATTATTTGCAGAAATTTAATATTTTGGTTTGGTACTTAGAAAAAACCCTAACCAGAGTGGAGAAATATCAGTACAGTTCTGCCTTGCAAGCACTGTTATACATCTTTTCAAAGGAAAAGCACACATTTAACATAACTTTTAAACACAGTTTTGTTCAGGCAGTATTTGCATTGGTGAATTTCATGCATAGTTAATTTGAACCCAGAGGGTGAATGATAATTTTTTCTTTTCACATGAATTAAGCTATTTTCATGCACAAATATGCACATTAAAATGCATTAAAACACAATTTGTTTTGTTTATGAGATAAATACTGTTGAAATGTCGTGGGTTTTTTCACATACAGTGTGTTGTTGCAGGTGCTCAATATAGTTGACCCACTGAAATTGAGACACATTTGGTTGCACATACACCTTGCATTCCAATACAGTGTGATTGGGTTAAGAACCGATCTAGGGCTGAAACGATTAGTCGACATTTTCGACAAAATATTTTGTTGTCGAATAGTTGTTTGATCTCATTTGATGTAATATGAGATTATGTGAAGCTCTAATAATGACACACTAGAGCACTGCAGCTCGTTTTTTTTTAAGATACTTCCATCCTTTTCTCTTTATTATTAGTTAGAACATGATTAATTTCACCTCTTAACTCGAGGCACAAGCTGAATTGTATTTTAAGAGCAGTTGATTGATAGCTGCAATAATAGCCTGAATAGTCAATTAATCGTTCTAATAATCATTAGATTAGTCGTTTATCCAAATAATCGTTAGTTGCAGACATAATCTGATCCCACATGCCTACTCAAAATGGAAACACATCACTTTACATATTATTACTTGCGTTGTTGTACGCGGATTTCGAAAACTCATTAGCATTTAAACCTTTGTCGAATATGGTCAAAATTAGTGGTAGACCATTAAGAGTTTTTTAATGACTCGAATTAAAGGAATGCTTATATTACACAATATTTACTCCAGATAAGAAAAATCTATTTGAAAACCTAAACACATTATTATATCTCACTCATAGGGGCAGGTAGCTTTCTCACAGGGCAAGAGCCGGCCTGTGGAAACAGATTATAAATTGGAAACGTGTAGGCCAGTTTGGAGAAAGCTCTTATGATCTGCACAAATAGATCTGGTTGTCTATGGACAGGTGGAGGAGGCACTGATGTCCAGAACAGAGCATTAGCCAAACACATGAAAGAGCTTTTGGGGTGGGGAGGAAGAAGAGAGTGAGGCAGATCAAATATGAGCGTTTCTTCCTAATTGAGATTCGAAATAACATCATTGATAAGGAGCCAAGACAGATAGGGCATAATTTAAGACCATGTCAGATTCATAAAAGCAAAGAAACCGTGATAGTTTATCAGACATGGCTGGGGGCAGGATATGCAATTTTAATGGCTCTCACTCATAGTGAATGGTAATGAGATTGGAAAGGCTTTTTTTCAATCTTCGAGTCTCTCATTCTGAATCCATTGCTGAATTTTCAGTAGTGATTTGAATACATTGTGCAGTGCTGAGCTGTGTTTATTTAAACAGATGACCATATTTAAATCTCAGAAAACTTTGTTAAGAACTGCATTCCATATTTAAGATGCAGTGTTGCATACAGATGTGGAAAATTTAAAGGAGACAGCTTAGACCAGCATCGATTTCCAAGGCTGGTTTGTACTGGTTCGGTGGACCAGAATAATCATTTTTTTCACCCGCAACACTATTCAACCAGCATAATCTTTCTGGTGAAGCTGGTTGACCAAAGAATCTTACTGGTGAAGTGAGATAAAAAGCTTGGTGCCCAACCCTTGCTGTTGTGCATAATATTGTTATCACTTACAGTAGGAAGCACAAATGTCTCTAGCTGTCAGTGTTCTACTGAGCATAATTAATCATTGTGGCAGAGAGGTTGTGTTCTTCTATGACCTGTTTTTACACAAGATCTCATATAGCACCATATTTGAATGGGAGGCCACGTTTATGGCTGAATAGATAGAGATGGCACATATCTGATAGTAACTGTTTTATTCAGTGATGGAATATAGAGAGGAAATGCTTTAAAAGCACCTCAGTCTGTTTGTAACAGATTCAATGCTTAGTAAGTAAGAAAAAAACAGAAAGAAATAGTAAATAAAATATTGCCAACATTTTATTTATTTTTACAGTTGATTTATTAAATATTCATTTTGTAATCTCTAAACTAAATCTCAGTTTAATTTGTTTTCTAGATCATTAGATCATTCCTTTTGGAGAGCAAGATAGGAAAACGAAAATAAAACGAAAGTAGGAGAAGCATTTTCATGCTGCCGTACTGTACTGACCTTCAGAGTGTCACTACCTGAGGACTATCCTTAACTTATGTTGTGTGTCATGTTGTTTTTGCTGAACTCTTAACACTCTCTCACGGCTGTAAAAATAGGCCATGCGCTTGACCGCTATCATTTGCATCTGTGTCTCCATCTCTATTGATCTGTGGCCTCACAAAAGCTCCTGTGTTGTTTGTTTATGCTGGTGTTCTTTTGACGGTTACGACTGATATGACATAGTTTTGAAGTTGTCTTTGATTGTGAGACGTACAGTAGGTTTGCCATTCAGAAACATGTTCAGTGTACAAAGTGTGGGCATAGTGAAAGCTAGAAAGTTCTGAATCAAAACTGCTTAGAAACAAGAGGAACACCTGCAGTTCTACAGTGTTTAGCTCTCTATTGGGGCAGTGCGACTAGTCTCTACTGTCATCCTTTACTGAAATGACCATCTTAGAGAAGCATCAATTTCCATCAGGTATGTGGCATTACTAGAGAGAGGTTACTAGATGCATATTGTGTGTTCTTTTCGTGTCAAATTGTAAATGTGATTTGTGACCGTGTTGGAGGTGATTTACTAAGACTAATTGTGCGGACAGCCACGCATGCAAGTAGGTTGCACACACCCATTCAACTAAAGGCATTTTTAGATCTTTGAATCTTTGAATCAGTGCCATACTGTGAAATGTCTACTGGACACAAATATATGCACATGTTCATGCTTTTGGGGCCACTTAGAAATACAATGACAGATGCACATACATATTCACTAATCAATTACAGATTAGATTCAGTAAATTCACTTAATCAATTATGTGTAATAGTTTAATAATATATGCAGTGGGTACATATCAGGTATCTTTCAGAGTCAAACCTTATCCTTATCTTCTGTTGTCTAGTTATATCTCTGCCTGTGCTGATATCATTTCCTGCCTTCTGTTCAGTGCTGTTGCCAGATTGCAGAGAAAAAAACGTAAATACCTTTCTCTGATTGACCCTCAAAAACACAAAGCAGGGATTTGCTGGCGAAAGAGAGCACCAGGGCTTTCCCTGGTGGACCAGTCAACAGTCCACCACACGACAATCATATATAGAAAGATTGTATACATATATGATTGCCATCTCCTCACACACAAGACAAGCACTCCACAACTCTATCATGCATTCACAGCAGTTTTATGGGATTGTGCCAATCTAAGTCCTGCTGCTCCTCTCATTAATTTTTCTTAATTGTGATTAATGGATTTACCATTAATTAAGCATAAACCAGCATATTCACTGGTCAGAAAAGGGCGTATCCTTTGCGATGTGTCCGCCCGGAGACATTACACTGATGCACACAAAACAAAACACACACACAACAGCAATGTGAGTGATCAAATGATGGGTAAAGGACCTCTTAACGCTATCTGTTGTTTAAAAAACAAAAAACAAGCCCTGAAGGGACTTGTGACAGAAATTACTTACTTTGCGTCCTGTGTAATGTGCAATTTAATTACCACAGAAGCACGGCAGATGTTTTTTTTACACGCAAATCATGGATACGTATTCACGATTGCTGTAGCAAAGCGGATAGCCCCAGTCTGTGGAGGATTAGAGATTAAGAGGTTTATTGCACAATGCAATGAACATGTGCTATTTTAGTGCATTTTTATATTGTGGAAGGCTTTGTTTGGATGCATTATATTGGGGGGCCTGGGTAGCTCAGCAAGTAAAGACATTGACTACCACACCTGGAGTCGTAAGTTCGAATGCAGGGCCTGCTGAGTGACTCCAATCAGGCTTCCTAACCAACCAATTGGCCCAGTTGCTAGGGTGGGTAGAGTTAAGTAGTGTTGTATCCATCTGAGAGGCATTTTACAATATTAGGACTTTTCAGTGTCAGTTAAATCACTTTTTTGGCCCATTTTACCTGAGGTAATGAAGCTGCCTAATAATTATGCACACCTTGATACTTTCACCACTCCCTCCCTTATTACACAAATACATACCACCTGAAAATTAATGAATGCAATAAGCATTCATGTTTTTCATATGGTTTGGAGTTGGAAAATGTGCATGAAAATAATGATAATATCAGACTACTCACTTGCCTAATAATTGGGCATACAGTTTAGAAGTCTTAAAGGTACAGAAGCAAAAACAGCCTGTTTAATGATAGAGGTCATCGGTATTATATTTGTATTATATTTCTATTATTAGAATACCAGATTAGAATAAAAATGAAAGGAATAGGCAACCCAAAAATATATTTTTTGAAGAATCGTTGCAATGCTCTTGCCATTCAACAACTGTTCAGAGTGACCTAGGGCTTTTAAGCTCCAAAAAGGGCAAAAACATCATAAAAGCACTTAAAAGTATTCCATACGACTTGTCCATCAGCTTCGGGGGAATAGTGACACATTGAATTTCTTTACACAAAGCTATTGTATGGCTTCAATAGACTTGGAATACAGTGCACAAAAAGTATGGACTACTTTTATGATACTTGTATGTTTTTTTGTCCTTTTTGGAGCTTGACAGCTCCTGTTCACTGTGAACTGTGCTTTTATGGCAGATTTTATGGAGTTACGTAACATTTTATGAAAAATTCTACTTTTGTGTTCCATGGAAAAAACAACACATAGGTATATATTGGTCTATATATGCTATTGTCATATAATAATGACAATAGCAACTTTTTTGTTTTTTTTATTATATGGTTGAACTATTCCTTAAAGTAATAATTAAAAAATTTAGACTGACATATTCAAGCGATTTACAAAATGAATATATCTCATGGGTGTGTTCGCTACAATTACAGCTACAATTGTTTGCTACAATCTCTCTCATGTATTTTGTGTATCTGTTTTTGTTTTGTATCCGAACACCACAGGCCGAGCCAGCCTGCATGGCAAGTCATCTCTACGCATTGAGAGGGTTCGATCGGAAGACCAGGGCTGGTATGAGTGCAAGGTCCTGATGTTGGAGCAACAGTACCACACCTTTCACAATGGCAGCTGGGTTCACCTCACAGTCAATGGTGAGTCTATGATCTAAGCTCAGTTCCCCTTGTAGCATGTAGTGTTCAATTTCAGTTCTAGGTCTGAGAACAGTGTGTCTGGATCATCTTAAGTCAAGTCAAGTCATTTTTATTTGTATAGTGCTTTCAAAACACACATAGGTTCAAAGCAGCTTTACAGAAAATCATGAATTAACAGAAAATTAACATGTAATATATATATAATGTCTTAGAGTCATCATTGTGTATTTAAAATAATCATAATTAAATATGATTGTAAATTGTGTATATAAATAAATAAATAATGATTGTATTTAGAAACTCTAAGTCAGACAGACCTAACTAAAGCAGCCTTATTGTGAGTTGATGGATAAATTAGGTGTATGCCTGGCTAAATAATGAGTCTTTAGTCTAGACTTAAACTGAGTGAGTGGAATCTTAGAAAAATTGAGCTCAACCCAGAGTTTATTTATGCTCTCTGCCTGCCTGTGGCAATGACACTGTGTCGCCATGCCTCATGGGTTGCATTGCCTACGTAGCAGACACTCAAATCTCCAAACTGGTTGCAGTACATCAACTCTGGCTCATGGCTGTGTGATATCTACCCAGCCTCCTTGCTGTTTTACTCTAATAGACAACATCTTTAGTAAACTCCCATTAAATGAACAGTAGGGTCAGATAGGCCTTCAAGTGTGTAGATTCACAGGTGTGTAGATGTTTCATTACAACACATTACACAATACATAATAGTTCAAATTAATGCACAGATTAATAAAAAAAGTATATTCAATGTAGGGAGGCCGCAGTGTGAGTTTTTAACAGTTAGATTACAGTCTGAGAAAACAATCACGATTAAATGGTTTTACGATTATTTGCACATTTTCTTATTATGAATGTCTTAAGTGGATGTATTTCTGGGGGAAATGTGGATGCTAAGGGCAGCCCTATAATAAGAAAACCGATAAACGCACACACACACACAAATAGGAGGTAGTAAGAGATGCTCCAATCTAGGGCACAACACCGCTTATGCGCATCCCTAGCACAGTGATGTTCTAATGTAACCAGAGAACTTCAAAAGTATACATGTAAGATTACTGTGGGTGTGCAACATGTTGCTCACGGCATTCAACAGTTTTTCTTCTGCATCGGTTTATTAAAGCAATCCATTGTCTGTCAGACATCCCAACATTAAGAATTGGCAACTGACTCTAAATACTGTCCACATCACCTTACAACTAAACCTTTGGACTATGCATAATAATGGAAACATTGCTTACAGCAGGCAATTTAAAGTCCGATCATAACTAAAATAGACATTTATTTTTGAATGCGTTGAATTTGTTCAGATAAATAATGAGGACGATTTAAGATACAAACTTTTCAAGAATGCCGTCAGCACACATAAACGTTACAAAAAGTGGCATCTTTAATTCATCACTTTAAAATCACCACAGCTAAAAATATTAAACTTTGTTGTTGGATGATTAGTGGAGCAACCTGTCCAATTTGTAATATGTGTATATTTCAACATTATGAATGTATGCTTGTTTATACGTTGTCTTCAGTCAGTCATTTAAATGCTGCCAAACAGCTGATTTAAGTTGCTATTCTTATGGATATCAGTCTGATAGTACAAATTCCTCTGTTATATTTTGGAATTCATGTGTTTAAACTTCAGTTTCACGTAAATGAAAAGTTCACGTTCGGTCTGCTACACCTGGCCATTAAAGCACAGCACGGCCACTGTCCTTAACCATAGCAACAGCTCCAGTACCCACACAGGCACAAGAGTTTTCACATTTAGGCTTACAAAAATCTAATGAAAAACTTGTTTATATTATATATTTATACATTATTTATAATATTTTTGCCACATCTAACTAAAGCATTTCAATGTTTTTAACTGTGGATTCTAATTTCTCACGCGTGATATTCTTAATCACGGTTCATAGTAAAACCATATAATCGTGGCAACCCCTAATTCAATGCATAATCTTAAATATTTATACACAAAAGCAATACAGTTAATGTTTAAAAAAATTTACCCTTTCAGAAAATTACAATTCTTACCTGCTCATCTGAAATGCCTGTCTGCTTTCCTCACTACGAAAAACAACTGATAATATCTATGGATGCCTTTAACATCTTCATTAACTCCACATATGACTTATGTGATGTTTTTCATGTTTTCTAAACTCATATGAAAGTTTTGTGTGGGTAACCGACCTACAGAATTAAATACCATGTTGTCAGCCACTTTTGAGTTTTATTCCTGCAGGGGGCACTTGACGCTCTGACAATTGAATCCTCCATGCATCCACATTTAAATCTAAGAACGCTATATATCCATTTAGAGACATTTTACACAGATGGTTATTTTTAATAAAAACTGTTAATTACAAGGATTCATACCTGTGAATAAAAATCTGCCTCTGCATTATCTAAAAAAGCATTTAAAAAACCTCATTCAATGGCATTGTATAATAGTCGATATACTGAAGATATAGCTGTGACCGCACCTCAAATGAATTCTCTACCAATGTGCCAAGTTGCAACCCAGAATAGAAAATGCCCCAATGCATTTACCCCTGCCTTGTAATGTGATCAAGTGCCTCTTTTGTTTTTTGTGATTCACATTCTTCATGCATATTGCCACCTACTGGGCAGGGAGGAAAATTTACTGTAAAAAAAAAAAAACACTTAAATATTGATCTGTTTCTCACCCACACCTATCATATCACTTTTCAAGAAGTGGTTTAAGCACTGGAGTATGGATTACTTTTATGCTACATTTATGTGCTTTTTGGATCTTCGCTTGCTTTGTATGTACAGTGAGGAAAATAAGTATTTGAACACCCTGCTATTTTGCAAGTTCTCCCACTTAGAAATCATGGAGGGGTCTGAAATTGTCATCGTAGGTGCATGTCCACTGTGAGAAACATAATCTAAAAAAAAAAATCCAGAAATCACAATGTATGATTTTTTAACTATTTATTTGTATGATACAGCTGCAAATAAGTATTTGAACACCTGAGAAAATCAGTGTTAATATTTGGTACAGTAGTCTTTGTTTGCAATTACAGAGGTCAAACGTTTCCTGTAGTTTTTCACCAGGTTTGCACACACTGCAGGAGGGATTTTGGCCCACTCCTCCACACAGATCTTCTCTAGATCAGTCAGGTTTCTGGGCTGTCGCTGAGAAACACGGAGTTTGAGCTCCCTCCAAAGATTCTCTATTGGGTTTAGGTCTGGAGACTGGCTAGGCCATGCCAGAACCTTGATATGCTTCTTACAGAGCCACTCCTTGGTTATCCTGGCTGTGTGCTTCGGGTCATTGTCATGTTGGAAGACCCAGCCTCGACCCATCTTCAATGCTCTAACTGAGGGAAGGAGGTTGTTCCCCAAAATCTCGCAATACATGGCCCCGGTCATCCTCTCCTTAATACAGTGCAGTCACCCTGTCCCATGTGCAGAAAAACACCCCCAAAGCATGATGCTACCACCCCCATGCTTCACAGTAGGGATGGTGTTCTTGGGATGGTACTCATCATTCTTCTTCCTCCAAACACGGTTAGTGGAATTATGACCAAAAAGTTCTATTTTGGTCTCATCTGACCACATGACTTTCTCCCATGACTCCTCTGGATCATCCAAATGGTCATTGGCAAACTTAAGACGGGCCTTGACATGTGCTGGTTTAAGCAGGGGAACCTTCCGTGCCATGCATGATTTCAAACCATGACGTCTTAGTGTATTACCAACAGTAACCTTGGAAACGGTGGTCCCAGCTCTTTTCAGGTCATTGACCAGCTCCTCCCGTGTAGTTCTGGGCTGATTTCTCACCTTTCTTAGGATCATTGAGACCCCACGAGGTGAGATCTTGCATGGAGCCCCAGTCCGAGGGAGAATGACAGTCATGTTTAGCTTCTTCCATTTTCTAATGATTGCTCCAACAGTGGACCTTTTTTCACCAAGCTGCTTGGCAATTTCCTCGTAGCCCTTTCCAGCCTTCTGGAGGTGTACAATTTTGTCTCTAGTGTCTTCGGACAGCTCTTTGGTCTTGGCCATGTTAGTAGTTGGATTCTTACTGATTGTATGGGGTGGACAGGTGTCTTTATGCAACTAACGACCTCAAACAGGTGCATCTAATTTAGGATAATAAATGGAGTGGAGGTGGACATTTTAAAGGCAGACTAACAGGTCTTTGAGGGTCAGAATTCTAGCTGATAGACAGGTGTTCAAATACTTATTTGCAGCTGTATCATACAAAAAAATAGTTAAAAAATCATACATTGTGATTTTTGGAGTTTTCTTTTTAGATTATGTCTCTCACAGTGGACATGCACCTACGATGACAATTTCAGACCCCTCCATGATTTCCAAGTGGGAGAACTTGCAAAATAGCAGGGTGTTCAAATACTTATTTTCCTCACTGTATCTACAGAGCTGAGATATTCTTCTAAAAATGTTCAGAGGCCAGATTGTTCCAAATCAGCTAAATAAGGCAACAAGGGCCCTGTAGTTATCTGAGTGTGCATTTCTGTTGTGCCCAGTCTTAATTCTAGCAGCTTAGCACACACAAGTTGGAGTGTTGACAGGCCAGTTTATCAGCAGCATGTTTGTGTGTGTGCCCTGTGGTCCTGTGTGACAAACACACTAATATCAGCAGTGTTTCTTCTACGCGAGCACACATCTAGACAATCTATTTACCACTCTGCACTGAGCTAGGAAAAACGCCACATTCCAGCCAGACTCCAGAGGCATAATAAGAGGATGAGACAGCGCACTCGTACACATATGAATGGGAGAAACCATAATGCTAAATATGGTGGCTGTAGTCCCAATTTACAGTTACCAATCAGCTTTTTCAATATGGCGGCTGTAGAAATGTAAGTCCCACCTTAGAGTTAATCAAAACACACTGTCAAACTCTTTTATACAGAATTAGTGCATGCAATACTGATGAAGTGCTTTGAGGCAAACATGTAATTGGTGGGATTGGATTCAGTCAGTTCTGGCATGTTTGGGGCTGTTTAGGGGGCAGTTAGCATGTGTGGGGGGTAAATTAATGACGAGTGAGTGGCTCTTAGGAAAGAAATTAACTCCGTGTTAGTTGCTGTCGCTCTGTGCCTCAGAGCTGCTGTTTTACAGTTCCTGTAATATTTTCACTCTCTCTCACACACACGCAATCACACTTGTGTTGCTTGCGTGTGGGGCATGTCAAGAATGGGGGGAGGGTGTGGTGTAAAGTTTTATAAATGCAGCAAGACAATTTAAGCACTCATACAGGTAATTGTTATCGTTACAGTGTGTGTGTGCTGTGTGTGTGTGTGTGTGTGTGTGTGTGTGTGTGTGTGTGTGTGCATTTGTACTTGCAATGTTTTGAATAGTTGACCCTTAAATTTAAATTCTGTCATTATTTACTCACCTTAATGTTGCTACAAACCTGTATGACTTTCTTATTGTGGAACACAAAAGGAGATGTTTTGAGGGGTGTTAGCACTGCTCTTTTCCACACAACAGAAGCATACCTTGACAGGAGTCATAAAGCTCCAAAATGGACCAAATAGCTTAATAAAAGTACTCCATTTGAAACTTCTTTTGATTTTTTTTATGTCTTTAAATTTCATACAATAGCTTTTGTGTAAAGAACAGATGGAAATTTAAGTTGTTATTTACTGAAAATCATCCCATCCATTGTAGCTCTCAAATCTCATTTGCAGATATTCAAGCTTATAACATCAAAATGGATCGAGCTATGTTTGATTTTACTGATGCGTAATGCCATTGGTTCTTACATTTCTCATGACCGATCGCAACACAGTATGTTTGAAAATAGTCAAACATGTCTGATAGTGCTTTTATGGAGCTTTTTTGTCCTTTTCATAGCTTTACAGCACCTGGTCACTATATGCTTAAAATAAATGGAAAACAGCAGTCTGAATGTCCTTCAAAGAAAGACACTGGTGTGAAACGGAACGAGTTAATGAACTATTGGTGCTATTTGGGTGAACTATTCCTTTAAATATATATAATGTATGTCCATATTACATTAACATCTCTATTCCTGCACCATACTTCTTATATAGTCCCACTCCCTAAATAACTTTCTCTCCTCCTCTGCGATGTTCTGCTGCAAGTTTGAATCTGTGTGTGGAATATAAAATTCCAGGACAGACTCTCATCTTTCTCTGTGATCTAAGAGCAGAGAAATCTATTTACTCAACTCCAACATCACCAAATCTCTGGATTTAAGATTAAAATGGTTGCAAAGTTGGAGAGAGGAAGCACAAAATTTTCATTGGATCCAAGTTGCAGAGTCCAAACACCTAAAGTTCAGAGTCCAAATCACTATTGATAATTATATCGATAAATCGATATATCAATATACAATAAATCGAGTAATCGGAAAACATATTTAATAACTATAAGAGTTATTATAAGAATAATTTAAAAAGAGGTGAAATCACATTTTCTATTTGTCGATTCGGCAATTTTGTAATTGTGTTATTGAGACTGCCCTACAAGGAAGTCATTTATACCCCAAATGTGTTAGTCTTTCATCATTAATGTACCAGTGTCATCAGTAAATATGTATCAAAAAGCAGTCTGATGCAAAATTATGCTAAAAGTAAAAATACAATTCTGTTTAATAAAAATGAATGGTTTAAATATGAATAGGTCTCTTGCTGTTCTTCAGATACTGTATGCCTGTCAAGTAGGCCTCTCTTCTCTCGTCTATTTCACACCAGAAAATAATTTAGACTAAGGTCAGAATTGATGGGGATGCAGTGTATACATTTTCAAAGTGTGGTATCATCCCAAGTGGAACTCTTAAAAAAAAAAAAAATACTATATAGAAGCATTCACCATTTAACAGCTGATGGAAGTGATGTTTCAAATGCTTGCAAAATGATGTGTTGCCAACTTGCCACTCAGTTGAACACTTAAATCTGGAATTATAAACACATATTTGTAAGGTGCTGTTTTCACTGAAGGTTTGCTAGTTGCCTTATTCTCTATTGTTTACAATCGTTTTGTCAGACCCGCAACATAGCCAGGTAACTCCGCCCCATCTGCCACCTATGGCAGGCCATGAGCATAGAGTGCATGAAGTGTCCAACATTCCACATTCTGTTTTGACGGTTGAAGAAGTGCATCATCTGGATACTTGTAGTACACCTTTTTGTTGCATTTTCAGTGTAAACATACTACGTATACTAATTACACTACAAAATGGCATAAATAATGCAGAAGTGTGTGATTTGGGACACACCTACAGTGTTACAATACAGATTTTTATTTATATTTCTTACCAGTCATATTTTGAAAAATGTCTTGCTCAAGGGCACAATAATGGCACATGACTTGGTCCTTGTGGGTATCAAACCAGCAGCCTTCTGAAACCTTGATTTTTATCTACTACACCCATAATCACCTTGTGGTGACTGTTAATGCAATTAATTAGACCCTAAGAAGCCCTAAGAACCTCTCCGTCAATGTGAGAGGTGCTGGTGTCGTAGCTTTAGGTGTATCCAGTTTAATACTCAGATCTCTGTGCTGGGGTCAAAGAGGAGTGTAGAGTGGTTAAACCTATTCCAACATTACTGTGAGCTAACGCTAATCCTGTGGGATTTAATGGGATACCCTCACAAGGAGAGAGAGTTTCTCCTTGTAAAGGCCGGTTCTGACAAGTCTAGAGAACGCCTCCGTAGGACCTCCTCCTCAGTCACTAACCCGCCCCCCGCCGGGTGTGCGGAGCAAGGTAAGTGCTTCGAGTCTTCTCTCAGCACCAGATTCTCGCGACTCGTTTTTGCCTCCCGACACCGCATTACCTACTCCGCCCCACTGCGAAGCCCAGTCGGGTACGTAAAAAATAATCGTCCCCTTAGTGCCTCTAGCACGGAACTTGAACGCATGGCTCTCGCTTCCCAATCCGTCACGCTGGCTGGCCAGGACCATTTGATTCGGTTTTGCAATTCAGTTTGCCAGGCCCCCAGGTCAACTGGGAAAAGAGCAAGCTCACCCTGGTTCAGAGCATCTCTTTTCAAGGCATGGAGTTAGACTCAGTCTCAATGTTAGCACGCCTCACCTACGAGCGCGCACCGTCAGTGCTGAAATGCCTCACCGCGTTCAGGCCGGGCACGGCGGTCCCCTTAAAACATTTTCAGAGGCTCCTGGGGCATATGTAAATCCTCCGCGGCAGTCGCGCCGCTGGGGTTGATGTATATGAGACCACTTCAGCACTGGCTCCAGACTCGAGTTCCGAGACGAGCATGGCGCCACGGCCCGCACCGTGTGTTCATCACCCCCGCTTGCTGCCAAACTTTCAAACCCTGGACAGAATTCTGCTTTCTATGGACAGGAGTCCCCTTGCGCCGTGTGCAACGGGCCCTGCTGCACTGGCACATTAACTGCCTAGAGTTGTTAGCTGTACTTTTTTCCCTGCAGAGGTTTCTCCCGCTGGTTCTGGGCAAACACCTCTTGATCCGATCAGACAGCACCACCACGGTAGCGTACATAAATCGCCAAGGCGGCGTACGCTCCCGTCACATGTCACAACTCGCCTGTCATCTCGTCCTTTGGAGCCAGCAGCAACTCAGGTCGCTGCGTGCCACTCACATCCCGGGCAACCTCAACGTGGTAGCGGACACGCTATCACGGCAACGCTTGCCCAGTGGAGAGTGGAGGCTTCACCCCCAGTCAGCACAGCTGATTTGGAAATGGTTCGGCAAGGCCCAGGTAGACCTGTTTGCCTCCCGAGAGACCTCCCACTGCCCGCACTGGTACGCTCGAACAGAAGCTCCCCTCGGGGCAGACGCGCTGGCACACAGCTGGCCCGCGGGGTTAAGCAAGTACGCATTTCCCCCATTGAGCCTGCTTGCACAGGTGCTGTGCAAGGCCAGAGAGGATGGGGAACAAGCCATTCTAGTGGCTCCCTATTGGCCAACTCGGACTTGGTTCTCAGATCTCGTACTCCTCGCGACAGCCCCTCCCTGGCAGATCCCCCTGAGGAAGGACCTTCTCCCTCAGGGACAGGGCACACTCTGGCATCCTCACCCAGACCTCTGGAACCTCCACATCTGGCCCCTGGATGAGATGCGGAAGATCTAGCTGATCTACCACCTGCTGTTGTAGACATGATCAACCAATCCAGAACACTTTCTACCAGGCCTGAAGTGGCGCTTGTTCGTAAATTGGTGTTCTTCCCGGGCTGAGGACCTACAGAGGTGCGCAGTAAGTTCAGTGCTTTCATTCGCGCAGGAGAGGTTGAGGGGAGGCTGTCCCCGTCCACCTTGAAGGTGTATGTTGCTGCTATCGCGGCCAACCATGACACAGTACAAGGAAGTCATTTGGGCCTACACAGACCCCCTTCGAGCAGCTAGAATCAGTCGGACTCAGGGCCCTCTCCTTGAAGACGGCCCTCCTGATCGCGCTCGCCTCCATCAAAAGGGTCGGGGACCTGCAAGCGTTCTCTGTCAGCGACACCTGCCTGGATTTCGGTCCGGCAGACACTCACGTGATCCTAAGACCGCGACCGGGCTACGTGCCCAAGGTTCCCACCACTCCCTTCAGGGACCAGGTAGTGAACCTGCAAGCGCTGCCCCGGGAGGAGGCAGGCCCAGCCCCTTCTTTGCTGGGTCCGTTATGTGCTTTGCGTGTCTTCTTGGACCACACGCAGAGCTTTAGACGCTCTGAGCAGCTCTTTGTCTCCTTTGGTGGACAGCGGAAAGGGAACGCTGTCTCCAAACAGAGGCTTTCACACTGGGTAGTGGACGCCATTACGTTGGCCTATCGCACCCAAGCTGTGCCCCCCTTGCGGGTCCGAGCACACACAACAAAAAGTGTTGCATCCTCATGGGAACTGGCCAGGGGTTTCGTTCCGTGTTTTCTCAGGTCCGAGCCGGTAGAACTCAGTACACGCTGACAAACTGACCGGGTTGACCGCTTGCATATAGCGCCCTTTTCCTCCGCTGAGGTAATACCGTGCGCCTTTACCCCAGGAGATCCCACGAACTCGGCTCCCTGGATTACTCCTCCCTAGCCCTCTGGTCCGTGAATTCAGCGGAGGAATTCGCCGACCAAGACCAATGCGGGTACTCAATTTACCCTGTACTGGAATAGGTGATCCGGGCTCCCACGTGGACTTTTCCCCCTGTGCTTATTTTCCGCTGTACGGTCCCCTTGCGAGCGGACCCGTGTCTCCCTTGGGCAGTCCTCACGGACCCCCGATCACTGTGTTTGTAGCAACTCCTCCCTCCCAATGAGGTAGGATCTACCACCGTGCCATTCTCCACATGTGACCTAAAAGCCCATGTGATGTATTTCACCACTCTTTACCTCCCCCAGTCTGGGCAGGAGTGGTCTCCGCAGGGTCTTTCCCCCCCCTGAATGAAGAGGAAAACTGGGAAAGATCGCCTTCCCAGATGCGTATGATGGCCCCAGCCGCTTTAACTCTATGCGAGAAACATAGAGAGAGAAAGGCACGGCTGGCGCGGCCTGCTCCCATGCTTGGCACATCGCCTGAACCAGAACCAGAAGGCTTTGACAATTTTATGGGGCGTTGGGGAAGAGTACGTGCAGCCTGGCACAGCTGGTCGCTTTGGCACGTAAAATACCTGCCCGCTCCTGTGTCAGCAGTACACGTACACGGCTCAGTGCATGGTGTGATTTAAATTGGACCCCTAATGTCCCTTCTTAAACACAACATCGAAGTGAGCAACAGACGGGGAACGTCTAGGTTACGGATGTAACCTCCGTTCCCTGATGGAGGGTAGGAGACGTTGTGTCCTCCCGGCCTACGTCGCTGAACCAGGCCACTGTTGTGGCCGAACCTCATTGTCGGCTCCTCAGAAAAATCCTGAATGAATCAGACGCATTTCCCTCCCTTTATACCCATATGTCCGCTTAAACAAGCCCTCATAATAAATCTCCAACTGATTGACAAATTCACTTGTGAAATGGATTGCTGTGAACTGTATGCCATGGAATGTAAATGTAGTGTTCTGCTACAGGAATGTAAAGCATTAGAATTTTCTGAATATTTTATATATATATATATATATATATATATATATATATATATATATATATATATATGAGAGAGAGAGAGAGAGAGAGAGAGAGAGACGATACAGTAGAAAGTCTGAAATGGAAAGGAGAGGGATTCAAGGCTCTGATGTTTCTCTGGATCTTATCTTTAGCCTAAAGTCATTGTAAGGTCAGAGTTTTTTGACAGTTGTTTGTTAGACATCTTTGTGTTTATTTAAAAGCCTGCAATGATCGTTTAGACTCTTGTGACATTAAGGTATCAAACCTTTGCGAGCAGCAGAACAAATGAACTCATCCACAGTGCATGTGGATGCAGAGGATCACAGTTCGTAAAAAATACTATTAGATGTCATTCGGCTTATGTCTGCAGAACCGCAATTTTGATAATGACATTACAAATCTTCTTTTCTACAAAAAATAATAAGTTATAGGCTCTTTGGATAGAGCACAAAGCCAAATAAAGCCATGTAGACAAATGAGAGCAACATCAATTTTAGAAGTCTGCTATTGGCCTCACTCCAGTGTGGCTGTTTGGGTAATCAAGCTGCTTTTTGCTGCCATTCTAATTTGCTCATTAGCTGGTCTGTGACAAGCCAAACACCCTATAGCACACTAGCTGCAGGCCTGGATTTTAAGTTAAGGAGCTGTCTATGGTCCTTTGCCCGGTAGCATAATGCAACTTAAGTGTAATTTTCCACTTAGAACACCCTAAAGTTTCCCTTAAATTTAAGGAAGTTGCAGAAAACAACCCTTAAGTGTTATTTAAGGGGTTTTATATGTAAAATATCATAATCCTGTTCGGTTTCCCTTAAGTATTTGTTTTTTTACATAAGAACGCCCTTAAAACACATTAAGTGTTGCATTAAGTAAACCTTAAGGTTGGAAAAACTTCACCTTAAGTATACGTTAATAGTTAAAGGGTTTCTAAAAAACAAGATGGCTTAGTTTATAGAACCAATTGAAGAGAACAGTAAGTCATGGGTATTTTTATTTTATTTTTTTTTTACATATTTGACCATCACATAATATTAGAAATAGCAATCAAGCTACAGGGAGATCTATAATAGGAACACACACACAGAAGTGTGCCTAGTATTTTCTGCTCTCTGCATCTTTATAAATTGTTTAAATGAAAATAAAAACATAGTATAAAGTTAAAGTATTGTTAAAATTGCCCAAAATCGGGACATTTGCGATCTTCTGAAAGAAGGTAGGGACATGTCGTATCCATAGTAACAGTGGAATTTTATTACGGTAAAATCTGGCTCACTGTAGTAAATTCCTTAATGGTTTCCCTTAGCTAAGAGAAATGTCTAAGGTATTATTTGCAATGCCCTCATGTCATTTCGGGAGGTAAGAGACAATCACACCTTACGTGTTATACTTTAGGGAAAAACTTAAGGTGTTTTATGCAATTGGGCACTGATACTTACAGGCCACTGGGCTGTCCATGTTACTACTGATGGCATCACCATTTTGTGCAGGTGCTGAACAGACTGCTCTTCATGATGGTAATGTTAATAATCACTCGGACCCTTTTCTGATCACTGTAAATGTAATGAGCCAATGAGCATTTTTGTCCTACAGCGAGAACAAAGTAGTTTATTTTCACAGCGTTCATCCAATTTTACGTAAAGTTTAATATTGATTTTATGTTGTAAAAACATGATGAACTGATTATGTGCATTTCGGTCTCACCGCTATGTAGTTTTTTATGTATGACAATTATTGTTCTAAAGCGAAAGGCCAAACACCCCTTCCTTTGAGCAAGGGATTGTGGGCAATATTAGCTGAAAAAAATGTCATGGATCCACACTTTTAAAATCTACCAGAAGTAGTACACCATCTGGGTAACTTTGGTACACTCATTTCCACATACTATGATTTGGGACACCCTAATTCTAATCTTAGATACTATTTTGGGCAGATAGGGTGTTGATTGGAATGGAGGGAAAGACAAATGGTGTGCAAAGGGAAAGAGGTACAGCGAACATTAACCCTCTGGGGTCTGAGGGTGTTTTGGGCCCTGGAGAAGTTTTGACATGCCTTGACATTTGTGCTTTTTTCAGTTGCTTAAAAACACATTAATGGCAAAAGTCTGATAACACTGTATTCAGCACAAACTTTTATTATTAAAAAATATTATTGGGCTACAATAATATGTGAGCAACATGTGTGTACATGTTTGTATTTTTGAGAAAATAACATTTATGCATGGTTTTTGAAAATATATTGAAATAAAGCCATATAACACATACTAAACATTTGTCCACAAGACGTTTGAGAACAGGATCTTGTAGCCTAGAGTTTTTGCTACAAAATGATTTGAAAACCATCCTGATCACTCATTCATACAAAACAATATAGTAATTGAACTTTTGTAAGACACTTAGTGTTAGAAAGGTCATATGCGAGGAGGCGTGAATGATCATGAATATTGTTTGTATTTGAGACAAAAGACCCTCCCCTGGGCCTATCAATGAGGAATGTGACAGAAAGAGAATGAATGTGAGGAGACTTAATTATCAAAATCAAGTTTTAAGTTAAAGGAAGTAATCTGACTATACATTTTCTTTACATAAAGACTTTACTTAATTTTAGACCTACACTACTGTTTAAAAGACGTCTCTTCTGCTCAACAATGCTGCATTTATTAGATCCAAAATACAGTAAAAACAGTGATATTTTGAACTATTATTATAATTTAAAAGAACAGTTTTCTATTTGAATATATTGTAAAATGCAATTTGTGATCAAAGCTGAATTTTCAGCATCATTACTGCAGTCTTCAGTGTCACATAATCCTTCAGAAACATTATAATATGGTGATTTTCTAATATGGGCATATTTAAAGTGCATTTTACTCATTTAACCTGAACACATATTTGCAAGCACAAGCTTTGTTGATGATAACGAGGCAGCATAAACACTAGTTAAAATAAAATCTAAACATTCATATTATTTTTATGTCATACAGCATACAATTTAAATACCTGCTTTAGCTGAAACAACATTTACATGTAACTAAAACTTAATTTTATAAATAAAATAGCATGTCAACTAATTCAAACTAAAAGACTTACTAGTCTGAAATTGTATCCTCGGCTGGATCAAGTCTCTCTTCAAAATACAAACGTTCATCGCAGTCCCACTCTTCTTCTGAGGAAAAATGTAACTTCGTCACTATCCAGGAGTTTTTTCACTTGTGTATCGTGCTGTCTTTCAAACGCTTGTTGTTTTTAAGACAAAGTCAGGGGTGTTTACCATTTGCATTGACCGCCTCAGGACATTAGCATATGAATGGCGCGCTCTGCTGGTGGGTGGGATCACATTAGAGATAAATTAGCAGAGCCAGGAAAACTGTACATCGCTTTGTTTCATACAGATTACATTGTAGGAGAATATTTGTTTTAAATTTGAATAGTTTTATTTAAAAGTAGAAATCTTAAGCTTTCTTTAGACATATGTTTCATGTTTGTGTGAAAAGTATTCGCTGAGTTTCAGTTTTATGTGTTTCAGATATATGCTCGCAAACCCAGAGACTGCTTACAGCTCACCCTTTTTATTTTCTTTATTTTACAAAAGCACAAGGTTTTGTTGTTATTGTGAGTGTACACAAATAAAAGTAGACCCTTTATAGTCTCTAATGATGTCTTACACTTATCTGTATGCCCCAAAATGACGGAGAATTTGATGTTGTTTCCACTGTAATGACGATGCCGGCCCGTCCGTCAACCCCAGAGGGTTAAATGGAGTATCTCAAAGCAAAAATAGTTACTACGAAAGTAAAACTCATAGAAAGAGCAGGGCCATATCTTATTCAGTGGCTTAGTCTTACGGAAGTTCTAGAACTGTTCAAATCATTTACATAAAATGCAGGTCTATTAGGCTGAAGTTATACTGCAAAGCCTAATAGATATTTTGACACAAATCTTTTTGTGTCTCATCTATTGATAATGTCTAAAGACATAAAAGATATTCTGACATAATACCTCACCAAGATCGGCATTTTGACCAAAATGTGCATTTGGTCATTCAGATGCATTACTGCAGGGTGTGGGCACTCTTTACAAAGCATGTGGGAATGCACAAATGAGCGTTTGAAAGCAATTACTTGTCAGTTAAACAGCATGTGGGTACTCAATTAAGTCGGTTATCAGAACCAGGTTTAGGGAAGCTGTTTTGAAACTGTAGCTTCCCAAGCTACAAGCTACTCACAACATAGCGTAGTTAAAATACAGCCAAGCTACTCTTTTAAAAAAGTAGTTAGCTACACCAAAATGTTACTAACAAAAATAATCTAACTACACTGAAGCAATGGAAGAAAATCTTTTGATCAGATTATTTAATTGACTGCAGAATGAATTAATGTCATCTAATATTTAAATTTTTTAACTAAATTTATATATTTATATATAATATATGTATATAAGTTACTCATATATAAGTTATATAAGATGTCCATTGTTTCAGTGCAGAATAGTATTGTGTGGCACAAAAACAATGAAGATCTCAATTAGGGTGATGTTAAACATTACATGGAATATATGTTTATACTAATAAACTAATAAAACCTAATAAAATTGTATTATTGAATTTTATATAACTGATTCGAAGACAGTGATAAAGAACGAAAATAGTGAAGAAAGGAGATGTAGTGTCTTCTGAGCAGGGGCTTGATGAACCTTTTAAGTGAGCTAGTTCACTGAAATGATTCGGACATCCCAACACAGCATGTAAGTAAATCAGTAAATGATTTATTTTAACCGGTTTATTTACACAAATTGTCTGAACAAACCCATTCACTTAAATTATTTAAAACTCCTAATGCTACATGTAAGAGAGAGAGAGGACGGTTGAGGTGAGTATGTTATATCACTCCCTCAGCTGTATCCCACTGTGCACAATACAACGTGACAAATATAACATTCCCCTTCAGTCGCTGTGTCAAATGTAGTGACACAAGGGGTCTTCCTTGGGAGCCTCGCATACTTCTACACTTGAGAAAAGGCCAATGAGAAATTGGCAGACAGAATTTGCTTGTCCCGCCCCCGAACATACGGGTATAAAGGGAAGCGGGCGTGTGTCTGTCAGTCAGATTTTGCAGCGGTTGTGCAGCAATTACTACTCAGTATCAGTACCACTACTGTTCCACTCACCTCTGTGAGCACTGTTGTTGGATCTATGGTGCATTTCTAGTGGCGTTCTCTCTCTGTGCACGCTGTGCCCTGGGCGCTTTGATGGCACTTCTGTCTAAAAGAGTGTTTTCCCTCCTAAAAGAGTTTTATTTCTCTAAAAGAGTTTATTTTCACTCACAAAAGAGCAATACACAGCAGGCGTTGAACATCCTTTTCAGGACGCATCTTTTAAAAAGAGATCCTGTTCCTGGAAGCGGTCGATTTCTCTCGGCTTCTGACGGTCATAAGAGCTGCCTCGCGTGCCTCACCCCCCAGTGCTAGTTGATTGGTTCCTCGGGTCACATCTAGATCCGTTCAGACAGCACGCAAAGATAGCGTACATAATCTCCAAGCTGGTGTGCGCTCTCGTCATATGTCACAACTCGCCTGCCATCTCCTCCTTTGGAGTCAGCAGTGATTTCTGGGGGCGTGGTTGAGGGTTACGTGCAGCCGATACAGTTGCTTCTAGCACGCAGCAGCCTGCTTGCACCTGTGTCAGCAGTTCATGTAACACTGGCTAGTGCATGGCGCTTTTGAACGGGACCCCTTGTGTCACTACATTCGACACAACAGAAGGGGAACGTCACGGTTACTTTTGTAACCTCCGTTTCCTGAGGGAGGGAACGAGACGTTGTCTCCCTTCTGCCACGACACTAGACCTACTACTGTAAACAGCCATACCTTATTCTTGGCTCCTCAGTGCAAAAACAGACACAGGCCCGCTTCCATTTATACTCGTATATCCGGGTGCGGGACATGCAAATTCTGTCTACCAATTTCTCATTGGATTTTCTCAAGTTCAGAGGTACGCGAGGCTCCCAAGGAAGACCCCTCAGGGAATGGAGGTTACAACAGTAGCTGTGACGTTTTGTAAGTACAGTATTGTGAAAATAACTGAGCTACGCTACTGAAAGATGTAATTAAGTTAGTAGTATTGCTACATATATTTAGTTACTCCCCAACATTGCTCAGATCTGCCAGGACCTGTTTGAAGATTTGTATAATAGTAAAAAAATATATTTTAGGATCCCTATAACTCTATTCGCTCTGTGCACAGGGTGACGCGACGAACGTTCGAAATCTGCGTGGTGGGTGGGGGGATTCCGGTTTAGGTTACTACCGGTATTTCCGATGTAGATGCTGTTGAAGAGTGAGTGGCAAGCTATCAGTGAGTACCGTATGTAAAATGTTAACAGTAAATAAGAAACGTCTTACATATCAGTATCAAATTGGCAACTCTAAATTACATTGTAGTGTTCCTCGATGTGCCGTTTCATCAAGGTATAATTCTGAAGTTTTCATAGTTTTCCGCATCAGCCTGAGGTACGAGCTCAGTGGCTAGTCAAGATAAGACGCGAGAACTTCACTCCTACCGATAACACCCGGGTCTGCAGTCGACATTTTAAGCTAGAAGATTTCATCATAACAACCACAGGACGCCGAAAACTTGTTCAAGGAGCTGTGCCATGTCTTTTTGAGTGGAACAATTTTTGTTTACCAGTGCCAAGGACTGTATTTTTCTCTATGAGCTTCCATATACTGCTTATATATTTAAGTTGCTCATAGTTAAGTTAGCTACTATGAGTTAAAAGGTTACTGTAGGGTTAGTAAGAAAGTATGTAAGTTAAACACAACACAATATAAACAGCAAAGCAACTGTCTCAACATCCAGCTTCTGGGGTTTCATATAGGAATGGTAGGTCTACTAGAACACTAATAGGGGAGGCAAGTGTCATCATAGTGTTACCTACTTCAAACGTTTGGCTAGCTAGATAGTTGTCTAAGATGTTCAACTTGTTTAGGTAATTATACATTTGTTTGCCAGTTTAACCCATCATTGCCAAATTGAAGCCCCAGAACATAACTGGAACAGAACTGTCTTTCATCCTACTCTGATGGTGTGAGGTTTCTCATGTTTCCTCAAAGACCTATGACAGGTAGCACGGATGCTGACTCTCCCTGTCTGTCTTTACTTGATACTGGGGATAACCAAATACTGTCAATACATGTAAATGAACAACACAAGTCATTAGTATATGGGTGATTCTTAGACTATGGGCACTTTTATGTACTCTGTAACCAAAAATGTCATTTTTAAAAATATGACCAAAGTACAATTGATATGGATTGCAAGAGTAGTTCTCTTACGAGAGGTTCTCTCGTATTGCGTAAGCTAGCTTACGCTACGGGAAAGATTCATCTTTTCTGAGATATTGAAGCCAAAAAATTATCCTTAATTTTGTATCCATTGTCAACGCAGTGCAGCAGCTGCATACCTTGAGCGGGCTAGCTAGCGAGCTCATTGGTTGCTCTGCGGCAACTGCTGCAGCCTATAGACGAACTTGAGTGAACTTGCGTCCAATGACAGGCGCCCGCGCCGTCACTGTATCAAAGCCCGCCAGAATGGTGTGTGGCTAGAGTGCATATAAGCGTACGTTAGTAGCGAAGCTCTTCGCATCTCTGAACTGCAGAAGCCGCGTCGCCGTTCGAGGGGCATCTAGCAAGCTTGGACAGCGCTCGAAGAAGCCGGCCGTCTTCGCCACCTTCAGCCATCCTGCGAGCTACGTCATCCGGCGACGTATCCTTTTTAGAGCAAAAACCGGTGTTAGAAGCGACTACCTCGCCGGAGCCTCTCCCTCGAGCCTCGCTTTCACCCTCCCCGCCCCCCCGGGACACGCAGTTGCCGCCGAGCGGCCGCACTGTTGCCATCTCGGATGATGAGGCGGAGGATAAGGGCTGCTGTTCCATCATGCTTCGGACAGCGAGGAGTGGTCAGGCTCCCAAGCCTCCTCCTCGGCCCAGGAATCCAGCAGGACCCGCGCCGGAGTCGAGGAAGAACTAACGCGCCTCTTCACACAGGACGTCGACCGCCTCGGGCTCGAGTGGTCACCGCCCTCTGAGCAGGCTCCCAAAAGACTCGACAGCTGCTTTCTTCAGAGCCGCGCTCCCTTCCTGCCGGAACTCCACGCCGAGCTCTCTAAATCGTGGAACGCGCCTCTCTCGGCCAGGAACCGATCCCATGTCTCCACCTCTCTCGCTTCGGTGTACGGCGCCACCGAGAGGGGCTACTCTTCCATCCCCCCGGTCGAGGATTCGGTAGCAGCACACCTTTGCCCGCCCTCCGCGAGATGGCGGTCTAAGCCAGTGCTCCCGTCTAAGGCCTGCAGAACTACTTCCGCCTGTGTTGGCGCGCCTATGCGCCGCTGGCCAAGCCGCATCTGCTCTGCATTCCATGGCCGTTTTACAGATCCTCCAAGCGGACCTTCTTCGAGAGTGGGATGAGAAAGGCAGGCACCCAGAGGCTGTTTCAGATCTAAGGAGCGCAACGGATCTCGCCCTTCGCGCCACCAAAGCTGCAGCTCAAGCCCTAGGGAAGTGCATGGCCGCGCTGACTGTGACCGAGAGACACCTATGGCTAACACTAGCCGACATGGGAGAAGCTGAACGCTCCACGTTCCTCAACGCGCCGCTCTCTCCGTCCGGTCTCTTCAGTTCCGCGGTGAGTGGCATTTTTGACCGTTTCTCGGAAGTCCAGAAAGCCACCCAAGCCATGAATCTCTTCCTGCCTCGTCAGCTAGCTCCTCTGCAGGCCGCCACGTGACCAGCCTCCTGCACGAGCCTCTTCACAGCGCCCAGCTCAGCAAAGCCAGACTTCTCAGCGTCGACAGGGCGGCCACCCTAGAACGCGCTCAGACAGCCGCCGCAGACCGCCGCCCCCCCCGCGGGCCTCGGCCTAAGATTGCGCTGAAACCTGAGCAACCGAAGTCCTCCTAGCTTTGTTAAGGAAACGACGGCTCAGTCCCGCCGCGGCCGGACCACCGTCAAAGCTTCGCCCCCTGTCAGTCCCCTTCTCTCAGGCTACTGCAGTGGTGGATTCAGCAGCCAACAAGCCGGTGATACTGCCCGCTTGCCTGCACTCAAATGCCGTTTTCACGGCGACCCAAAGAAATCTTGTGAAAAGCAAACATGCCTTATGTGTAGAAAATGTGCCCACAATCCAGTGTTCACCCCTACACACAAGCATTACACTTCCCGTGTCCCTATCAGAGCCCACTCACATAAAGCGGGCACAGCCAGCTCGAGTATTAGAGTCAATAAACGCGCCCACAAATCCGTGCGCGCTCCCCTTCTCTGCCCGCTCTGTCACACGGCCAGCAAACACCTCTCTGTATGTAAGTCCCATGCCCGTGACTATGCTCGCACATCACTTCACAGATGTGACTCTTTCCACATTCACCTCAATCGGGAAGTCACTCACAGAACAGCCTGTCCCTGCTGTCTGTGAGCAGTCATGCATAAGCACAGTAAGCGCGCTCACACATTCTGTTCAGCTCGCTGTGTGCGGCAATCAGGGCGACTTGGCCATTCACCCTCTAGCGTTACGCTTCAAAGCGTGGAAAGCTATCCCAGGGATATCCAAATGGGTGTTAAGCACAATAAAACAGGGCTATTTGCTACAGTTCGATCGCCGCCCTCCCCGATTCAGAGCGCGGCTCGAAACTACTGTGAACACGGAAGCAGCCTGCATGCTTCGTTCAGAAATAGCAAACCTTCTGTGCAAAAGGGCCATAGAGAGAGTTCCACCTTCTCTGAGCTGAGTCGGGGTTTTACAGCCATTATTTTCTTGTCCCCAAGAAAGACGGCGGCCTCAGACCAATATTAGATCTCAGGGTTTTGAACAAGGTGCTCACAAAAAGACCGTTCAAAATGCTTACAGTCAGGAAACTCCTCGCGCATGTGCGCCAGGGGACTGGTTTATTTCTCTCGATCTGAAAGATGCCTACTTTCAGATTCAGATAAATCCCGTCACAGGCCATTCTTGAGATTCGCCTTCGACGGCCAGGTTTATCAATACACCGTCCTTCCATTTGGCCTGTCTTTAGCACCCCGTACTTTCACGAAGTGCATGGATGCGGCGCTCGCACCCCTGCGGAGTCAGGGCTTGTGAATTCTGAACTATTTGGACGATTGGCTGATTTTGGCACAGTCACATACGGAGCTTCTGTCTCACAGGACAGTTCTCCTCAGTCATCTGAACAGTTTGGGTCTTGCAGTCAATTGGACCAAGAGCTCACTACAGCCCAGTCAGGCAATTTCCTTCCTTGGAATAGAACTAGACTCCATGGCGATGACGGCTCGCTTATCTACACAGCGTGCACGCCGTGTTCAGCGACTAGCCGCGTCCTTTCAGATGAACAGCCTCACACCTCTGAAAAAATTTTAGAGAATGCTAGGTTACATGGCCTCAGCCGCAGCAGTACTTCAGCTGGGTTTACTGTGCATGCGCCCGCTTCAGCATTGGCTAAACACCCGAGCGTCTCGCCGGGCTTGGGCCACGGGCTGCCAGCCGATCAGAGTGACTCAGACCTGTATCTCAGCTCTGCAGCCCTGGGCAGTGGCCGAATGGTATCAGCGGGGAGTGACGATGGGAGCTGTATCTCGCCGAAAAGTCATCTCGACAGACGCGTCCAACACGGGTTGGAGCGTGGTCTCGCGAGGGCTCTCCGGTTTTTGGCCTATGGTCAGTTCAGGAAAAGCTCCTTCACATAAATTGTCTGGAAATGATAGCGGTCGAGTGCGCGCTGCGTGCGCTTCCTCCCGGTCATTCAGGGTCACCACGTCCTGGTCCGTTCGGACAACAGATCTGTGGTATCCTATCTAAACCGTCAGGGCGGTGTCAGATCCAGGAACCTCTTCCATCTGACAAAACGCATACTGAGTTGGTCCCAGTGCCACCTGCGCTCGCTGAGGGCGACGCACGTGCCAAGCCACCTGAACGACGGCCCGGACAGACTGTCCAGAGACAATATTTCCCCAGGGGAATGGTCCCTGCACGCTCAAACAATCCAGAAGTTATGGAGCATATTCGGCAGAGCAGAGATAGACCTCTTTGCGTCAGAAGAGAACTATCACTGCCCAGTATTTTTCTCGAAAAGCGAGGACGCGCTGGCCCAGGACTGGCCCAACCACCCGCTTTACGCCTTCCCTCCCGTCTCGCTATTGCCACAGGTAATGCAGAGGATCAGGGAAACGCGTCACTCGGTGCTCCTCATAGCCCCGCGCTGAGAGAATCAGACATGGTTCCCGGAGCTTACGCAGCTGTCACTGACAGCCCCGTGGCCCATTCCAGTGAGAGCAGATCTCCTCTCTCAAGCTCGCGGCACGATCTGGCATCCCCACCCAGAGCTGGGCGCTGCAGCGTGGGTGATCAACGACTACCCGTCGCTTTGCCAGAAGGAGTAATAAACACTATCATACACGCTAGAGCCCCTTCCACGAGAAGACTCTATGCGTCCAAATGGTCTGTGTTTTCAAAATGGTGCACCGACAGAGACCTGGACCCACGGACATGTGGGGTGTCGTCGTTGCTCGTGTTTTTACAGGAGCTGCTGGATAAGGGCAGATCCCCATCCACGCTCAAAGTGTACGTGGCGGCCGTCGCGGCGTTCGCTGAACCCCTGCACGGCCAGTCACTGGGAAAAAACGAGCTGGTCATCCGCTTCCTCAGGGGAGCTAGAAGGATGAACCCCCGCGCCCCCATCGGTTCCTATCTGGGATCTTTCCGTAGTTCTCGAAGCTATGAAAGCCCCCCTTTCGAACCGCTTCAATCCGTGGATTTGAAATACCTTTCACTCAAAACCATTTTTCTAACTGCCCTGTCATCAGTTAAACGTGTGGGAGACCTTCATGCGCTGTCTGTCAGCCTGCGTGTCTTGAGTTTGGACCAAGTGACTCCAAGGTCATTTTAAAGCCTAGACACGGCTATGTCCCCAAGGTGATCGGTACTCCTTTCAGAGCACAAATCATTTCCCTATCGGCGCTGCCAGCATCCGATAGCTGAACGCGACGCCAATCTCCTTTGCCCAGTCAGAACACTGAGATTGTATACTGCGCGCTCCGCCTCTTTCAGACGCTCTGAGCAGCTTTTCGTTTCGTTCGAGGGCGCACCAAAGGTTTCGCCGCCTCGAAACAGACACTGTCTAGATGGATAGTGGACGCTATTGCTGCCGCGTATGCGTCAAAAGACCTACCATGCCCGTTAGGCATTAGGGCTCACTCCACTAGAGGCATGGCCTCCTCGTGGGCATGGTCCAGCGGGATTTCCATTCACGACATATGTGTGGCAGCGGGCTGGGCTTCCCTCTCCACCTTTGTCAGATTTTACAATCTGGAAGTGCCCGCCCTGCAGGCAAAACTACTAGCGGTTTAATACGCTACAGCTCCCCTGGTGAGCTGCACTGACGGGACACATTCCACACAGACCGGCACCGCCGCTCTGTCTTTCCCTTCCCACTATGTGCTTATGTATTACACACACACTGGCCCGCACTCTTGCCGGCCAAATATTATTCCCCACTCACAAGGGCTCTCCGGGTCCCCCACCCCGGGGCTCATGCAGTGGATGCTTGGCACGCACGGCGTTGACAATGGGTTCCCGTAGCGTAAGCTAGCTTACGCAATATGAGAGAACCTCTCGTAAGAGAACGAATCGGTTACCTAACGTAACCTCGGTTCTCTCTAGAAGAGGGAACGAGTATTGCGTAGCCGGCCGTGATCGCGCCACGAGCGATTTTCGCTTCATTCAATGAAAACCAGGGTTCCAGCCTACGAACTTACGCTTATATGCACTCTAGCCACGCCCATTTTGGCGGGCTTTGATACAGTGACAGCGCGGGCGCCTGTCATTGGACGCAAGTTCACTCAAGTATAGGCTGCAGCAGTTGCCGCAGAGCAACCAATGAGCTCGCTAGCTAGCCCGCTCAAGGTATGCAGCTGCTGCACTGCGTTGACAATGGATACAAAATTAAGGATAATTTTTTGGCTTCAATATCTCAGAAAAGATGAATCTTTCCCGTAGCGTAAGCTAGCTTACGCAATACTCGTTCCCTCTTCTAGAGAGAACCGAGGTTACGTTAGGTAACCGATTCGATTTGTGTAATACTTTTTATATTATAATATTATAATACATTACAATACTTTTTATATTTAGATTATAATATTATTTCTAAATTATATTTTTATATTAATTGATTTCATTTAGATGAATGAAAATTCTATTTTGTTGCATCATTTATTGCTTATATTTTTGCCTTGCCATCAGTTGTGTCAGTTACTTACATGCACTGTAACCGTTCATCTGTGAGACAAATCAGTTGTATACATCAAACTCAGCACTACACTAAAAACAGTTGTGTTTTATTTTCTAATAAGCTCTTGCCCAAACCAATATTACATTTCAGAGTGTGAAAGGTGTACAGTTCACCATTTGGTCCTTAGGGCAGTTAATTTATCTCATTGACAAATGTATAATTATTGTACATTGTGGAAAAACTGATAAAACTAGTTACAAAAATGATCCTAGAAAATTCTTGACTGACATAAGTTATTCTGTTTTTAAATAACAGCATTGAGATGTGGTGGAAATGACATTTCAATGCTGTTATTTAAAAACAGAATAGCTTATGTCAGTCAAGAATTGTCTAGGATCATTCACTAACACAGTCTCATAACTTCTCTTGTAATCTAAGTTTGTCCTCTTACAGACCTTAAAACTAGACAAATTATTTAAACTTATGAGACTGTGTTACGTGACTTTTGAACAAGTTTTTTTATTCAACTTCACAAGCCTAAAAGTGCCCCTTGTTGAAGAAACGCCCATACATTTATTCAATGTCAGATAGTAAAATGAACATATAATAAACCACATGTGACCAACAACTAAAATTAATCGTTTAATAAGTATTTTGTAAAGGTTACTTTCTAGCCTAACTTCACCTAGAATCATCGCTAACGTTAGGGCTACAGCTAGCTAAAGACATAGCATAACTTACCTTCATAATTGTCAATGAATGAAGAGACGTATATCTTGAAACCCTTTTCCCTCTTGCTCTTGGGAGCCGATGATGACGCTTGAATTATTCGGTGTACGTCATTTATCGTTATCCTTGGCAGATGTTGAAGGGATCTGGTGTAGAAAGCCATGTTTATCTGGTCCTAGTCTTACCTGACAGTTACCGGCGTCGTCGATGAAGCTAACGTAGCGTTAGACCGGAAATACCATCGCCCACCAGTGACGTCTGACAATCATGGAACGTTCGTAAAATCAACTAGCCAATAGAATAGTGTGACAAGGATAGAATGGAATTCTGAAACTGGACAGAATATTTGTTACTTCGATTAGGATTGTTTATAGAGCAGCTGCATGTTTGGTGGTTTGTTAGTGGTTGTTAGTTTAGATGAATAAGCCAAAAGGCAGGCAGCAGACAAGGCTAGTTGAGAGTATGTTTTCATTTGTTGTAAATGAAGCTGACAACATGCCAGCCCTTCAGGTGCCAAAGTGCACTATTATTACTAATGACTTTCTGCCCTCATTCCACTCTGTTAAATCATTCCATTGACTTCCTTTTGAATGTTGCATGTGCGAGAGAATATTTGATGTTTGAACTCTTTTGTGTTTGTATTGTATTGTTACATCTGCCGCAGGATTTACAAGAGCAGACAGGGCAACATAATGTGATTGGTTTATAAAGCATACCGGTCTAGCCGTCTTTATAATCCAAAGCCAATTGTCATCTCATTAGGAGCTGGCGTAATCCTAGAGGGTATGGCGAAGGTATTGGTCAGTACTTCCTATAGTGATTTTGCTACAGAATGCCGTCTATGTAGAGTTAATCTGGAGTGCTTCTGTGCAATTAGCCATTCGCTATACATCAGAAGTGATAATGCAAGATAACAGAGGAGGTGATTGTGTGTTTTTGTGAAGTGAATACTGGAGCCAAGGGCCAGCAGTTTCTAGAACATTTTGGATCATATTGTAGATCTTTAGCCTGAGATAAAGAGGATTTTCACATCATGATTAGTTTCAGAATAGCAATCTAGGGGCAGGTTGTGGTTTTTGTGTTTGTGCTTAATTAGCTATGGGTGTCAGCCCATCTCCCTTTAAACTCTTCACCATTTTTGCTTAATTTTGTCTCAGTATAGGTTTGGGACAGAACAAAAGCTCTTGATTGTCACAGTGGCGCCATCATCGCCTAAACACACAATCGGAACTGAGTGAAATTTTCTCCTGCGGTTTTAGATTACTCATCGTTAATGTAGATTTGCTTTTTGCATCATATTGTAGTGAACAAGATTAGTTTTCCCAAAATCACCCTGTGCCATATTATCCACTTTATGAATTATACTCTATTTTGAACATAAATCTGAATGCATTTTAGTGATTGAGATTGATCTGCCCTTTTTATAGCCGTGTTTATATGCAGATGTGTGAACAAAACAGAGCTACTTCCTGTTGCAGTGAATTGAGCTAGACTGAGATTTACTCTTAACATCTGACATGGGCAGGAATGAGAGGAAGTGATAGAAACATAGAAACAGGAAGCAAGGGTGAGAGTTCTCAATATGGGTTAATTTAATCAGTGCTTGGTATTGTAACTAGGGATGGGCACGAGTACTTGGAAGTGGTCATGAAAATACAATAATTGCATGACTTGACTTCAAGACTTCAAAAGTTATTTTTACGATTATTTATGTAATTATGTTTTGGCAGTGCCTTGCAATTTAAATTTCTTAATTACAATTTTCACTCAAATTGTTTTACTTTTAATACATAATTTGTATTAAAATAAATATTTTGACTTTTGTCCATAGACTAACAATTAAAAATGTACACAGGTGTGTAGACCTTCCTCATACTCAGTTGATGTGTCGGTCAAATTTACTTCAATGTTACTATTCTCATTGTTGAGAATAGTTGAATATGGCTCTATAAAAGTGCTTTTAGCTTGCTCTTTCCGTCCTCCTCCAGCCTCCTCTGAGGTTCCTCTCTCAGTATGCATCAGTTCACATTTAATCTGTGTGTGACCAAGAGTGTCTAAGAGATAAGGAAATGTGTTTTGGTCACTGATGGGCCCTATATGTGTGCTTAGACTTGCAATTTGGTTACATTTACAAGAGCACCCCCCAAATATCCAAAATAAGTGTGGCATTTTTTGAAAAGCACTTTGCTGCAGCTCTAATTGGCTTTTTGAATGGCCTCTTATCCTCCATTGTTAACAAAGAAGCCATGCTTTATAAAGCTACATTCAATTAATCCATTTTTATCCACATGTTCAAGTGTGTTTCTTTTGTTCACAGATAGAAATTAATTATAAAAAGGGGTTTAAAAGGAGGAAAACACTTTAGTTAAAGTGTTATGTAAATCATTCTGGCTGGTTATCAAACTAACACCCCAGCAGCTAAAACACCTCTTGAAAGGGCATCTTAGGGGTATTTTTGTGTAAAGCTGCATTGGAACAATATGTTTTGTGAAAAGTGCTACAAATAAAATGAAATATGATCTGACTGCACTGATCTGAATCCTGTCAGATTTTGTGTGTTTCCGCATGGACGTTACAATATATGTGATAATGAGTTGAAATGCTGTTTTGAATGTCTCCCTTGATTCGCTTGAGTAGATCATGTGGCTATGGCAGCAGCATCATCCTTTGGATTAAAATCCAGATTCCTATGAAGGTCACATGACTGTAGCATGCATTTTAAAGCCAGATTAATTCATGGTTGAGTATTATTTTGACCAAGACTTAACTTTAAAAGCTCAGGTCACTGGGTAAATAAGCAAGACTTGATGCTAGGCTGGATTCACTTGGGCATTTTGTTCATCTGCCTGTAAGTGTAAACTATATACAGTGTATGAGTGGAGTAGTGGTGGTTGCGTAGTGGGTTAAAGCACTAAACTGTTAATCAGAAAGTTGTCGGTTTGATCCCCACGGCCACCACCATTGTGTCATTGAGCAAGGCACTTAACTCCAGGTTGCTCCGGGGGGATTGTCCCTGTAATAAGTGCACTGTAAGTCACTTTGGATAAAAGCCTCTGCCAAATGCATAAATGTAAATATGAGTACAATACAGTATGTTCTGAGATTCTAAAAGTCAAAGGTCAGGTAGTTCGCATTACATCTTTAGAGCCCAACAGCCTGGTTATGGAAGTAAAAATCCAAAAAATGTTCCATTATTTATGATAACTTAAATCTTTAAAGACAGGCCGACCGTGAGCTCCGAGGTTGTTAACTGATTGGATATGCTTCTGCTGAAGCCATCAATCTGTGTAATTTCAACAGTATTTTTTAAAAATACAATTCCTAGAAAATAGAAAACAATTCCTTGTAAAGAACTTCACTACCCAAATAATTATTGGGAAATTATCCACCAATCAGAGAGCCAACAAAGAGCTCTGTAGTGACCGCACACTTCCATTGCACACAGTGAATGCCATAATCGAGGAGGTCCTCCTACAATCTGTCCTAGCCAAATTCCCCCCATTGGCCCCTATATATCATGGCCTCCTAATAATCTCCATTCCTGAATTGGCTACATCACTCTACCATCTCCTTTCCACCAATAGCTAGTGTGTGGTGGGCGTTCTGGCGCACTATGGCTGCCGTCGCATCATCCAAGTGGATGCTGCACACTGGTGGTGGTTGAGGAGATTCCCCCTATACTATGTAAAGCGCTTTGAGTGCCTAGAAAAGCGCTATATGTAAGGAATTATTATTATTATTATAATCTCAAACTAATTATATATTTGTATTTATCTGAATATGTTGCAGTATACTGATATATTAATATATCAGAATCAAATATATTGATTCTAACCTTTAAATGAATAATTTCATATTAGGGTCTATAAGCAGTGTTCACTGCTCCCTACTCACTTAGCACGGGCTATCTGTTGAAGTCCACTTTACTTGACAAAATTCATTCATTTAGATTATCCTGCAATGTCATCATACACATACAATCCTTGAGTCTCGCTGATCATGGGGTTCAAGTAAGATAACACAATATTCTCATGTAAATAAATATAAATATAACCTTAAATCCAATACATCCACATTTATACTTATAAAAATGTATCGTTATATATTTAAATTAATATATTTTTTCCAGACTTGTAACCCTTAAGCTAAATGTCTTGCTGTTTAATATAAAAAATATATGTTTTGTGGTTATTGTATAATAAACATCTTCTTAAATGTTACATGGCTAATTGTTATAATAATGGATGTAATGGTCGCATCTCGTGCGTCCACATAGAAAGCACACCTGAGGTAAATTAGGCTTTTAAAACACTAGTAACTCCTTTTGTTAATTTGATTTTAGACTTTATTTTAGCCACTCTACGTCAGTGCTCAGATGTTGGTTCACAATGACTGGTGGGTAAATTTCCCTCTCCACTTCATGTGAAGTGATGTATTGATTTACACTTATTCCATGTGCCATTTGGAGTGTCCTTCCAACTGAACATGTACGCGCTCCCTTTTGATTGGAATCTCCCTTAAGGTGGCTGAATACCATGTGAAGTCCACTTCGGAGGACCCTAATTGTCGATTGGAATACACCTAAGGTGTCTTAAAAAGTGGGTTGGCACTTTCTGGTCAAAACAGCCCACTCAGACAGCAATGGGCCATCTGACCAACATATAATAATGACTAATCATTCAATTAATTTTCACTACAGTAAGTGTGTCAAACAAAACTCATTATCTTTTAAAGATTCAAAGCCATAAATCTCACAAACGTTGGCAGTAATTCTTCCTTGGAAGTAATCATTGTGGCAGCTTGTGCAAGATTGCCACCATAAAGTCATATTTATGATTGGGAAACTCTGTATTTTCTTCAAGCAATGACTTTCCCAGTTGGGTGAGTGTTGATTTAAGAATCATGTCAGAAGCAAATTATTATTGGTAATAATTATACTTGATGATATTGAGTGTGCAGATGTGTTTGTATGCACTTTTGTTTTACTATTAATGAAAAAAAAACAGCAACACTTGCCAGAAAATAAGACTCATTTAGCTGGTTAATGCAGCGACAAGCGTATGTAACAAAACTATATTTGGCATAATTTCATGTGGCCACACAAGAATGATAAAATAGATAGAAAAAGCATTAATAAAACACCTAATGCATGGCACTTCTTTGTGCTGTATTGGAGCTAAAAATGCTTTCTGCTTTTCTCTTGTAATTGAAAAAGAGAGAAAGAAATATTAAATTGCAAAATGGGTTGTTTTTTCGGACTAAAAGCACATATTTACGATGTGTTTCCATGGCAGACCTCTGCCTTTCTTAAGACGGAGGAAGCAGGAGCCGGGTGAACAATCCACATAAGACATTTAAACTTGTGCACCCTTATTCCCTGAAATTGTGTAAAGCCAGCCAATCAGATTGGAGCCTGTGCTTATGAGAAAGCTCTTGTCAGTTTGTTTGTGCAGATTACATCAGATGGTCTGTAGGAATGTTGTCTAATGCTGAAACAAAAAAACAAAAAAAAAAACAGAAGTAGACAACCTTTAAGTAATAGTTCGCCAAAAAATGCAAATTCTCTCATCATTTACTCACCCTCATGCATACCAGATGGGTAAGACTTTTCTTTATTCTGCAGAACACAATGATTTTAGAAGAATATCTCAACTCTGTAGGTCCATACAATGCAAGTAAATGGTGACCAAAACTTTAAAGCCCCAAAAAGCACATAAATGCAGCATAAAAGTAATCTAATGCTAGACTTTCACTTTGGTTTCAATTCTTCCTAAACAGTGCTGGAGACTGCAGTTGAGATGTGCATGTACATATAACTGCAGGTGTGTGCTTCTGGTATGGCCCATGTATTTTTGAGAGTGTGCAAACAGGCCGTGAGATTTGATGAGGTGTAATCCATTAAACAGTATTCACATGCCTGCCTCAGTGCTGGAAGCTCAGATGTAGATGAGGAAGATGAAGCTGTTCATATAGGATGAGCGTCATTGTTCTCCTGCCAATTAGCTCTCATTTGCGCAATGCTTGTGTGTGTGTGTGTGTGTGTGTGTGTGTGTGTGTGTGTGTGTGTGTGTGTGTGAGCGTGTATTTATCACTTTGTGGGGACCAAATGTCCCCATAAGGATAGTAAAACCCGAAATTTTTGACCTTGTGGGGACATTTTGTCGGTCCCCATGAGGAAAACAGCTTATAAATCATACTAAATTATGTTTTTTGAAAATGTAAAAATGCAGAAAGTTTTCTGTGAGGGTTAGGTTTAGGGGTAGGGTTAGGTTTAGGGGATAGAATATAAAGTTTGTACAGTATAAAAACCATTATGTCTATGGAAAGTCCCCATAAAACATGGAAACACAACGTGTGTGTGTGTGTGTGTGTGTGTGTGTGTGTGTGTGTGTGTGTGTGTGTGTGTGTGTGTGTGTGCATTCAAACATCTGCCTGTGTGGCCGATTTTGCCACAGAGCCTTATTATATTTGCATTCTTCTTGCAATATGGCTGTGAGATGAGCTTGTGATTTTATCACCGGCTGCCAGCTCATTGCAAAAGAGATGATGTCATCTTTTCTTAAAGCCTCTGAAATAGAGGAATTATTAGATGTTGTTTAAGACTAAATGTGTAAGTGCTTTACTTTTTCTCGTCTTCTTTTGTAAAGGTGTGTGTGTAGCAACCTCATTTGGCAAATTCAACAGCTCTTTTCCAGGACTCTCTTTGTTTGACTCTTTGTTTGTTGTAAAATTAAAAGGGCATAATTAGAAGCATGATGAGTTCATATTGTAAATGGGGATCAGTACAGAAAGGCTCTTGTGTGCTTTACACACAGAAGAAAAGACATCCATTCTGGCCAAACAGCTAAACACAGACGGTTGAAGCCCTCCACTTACTATTTCTCAAGCCCAGCATGACTGTAAACTAATAAATTCTGTCTGTGTTGGAAGGAAGTAGGCGCAATAAAGCTAAAAGAATAATATCTTAATATCTTGCCTTGATATTTATGTATTTGCTCTAAATGGTGTTAAAAGGGTCACTTTTTGTCCCATTTTGAACACATGGTATTTTTTTCCTGTCCAAATCTTTAAATAAATATTGAGAAGTGTGGCTCAAAACTGTGTGTTCATTCCCAAATCAACATGCATAATATCAGTAGGAACACATTTGCTTACATAAAAGAGTAATGTGAGTATGCTGATTGGAACTGTTATGTTAATTTACACCAATATTATCAATTCAACACTTTCTTAGAAAAAACAACATGCAAAAAAACAAAAAAAAAAAAAACAAAGTTAAGCTAAATTGACCGCATTTGTGGCATAATGTTAATTTCCACAAAAAATATTTTCAACTCATACTTCGTTTATTAACCTTCTGAGATCTGAGGATGAATGCTGTGTGCAAAATTGATGGCAAAGTCAGATTATTTTGTATAATTGTTTTTATTATGTTTCTAGGAAAAAAATGTATTACTGTATGTTTCCACATTAGTGTGCATTGTGTTTAGCAGCCTTACGTTTTGCAATAACGTAAACATTTTGAAAAATTGCATATCGGATGAAGCTAGAGACTCTAACCTTTTGACTCAAACAGGTTTCAATGTAAAAACTTAATTAGGTTTCTTACCAGATACTTAATAGTGGAATTATTGTTGAAAGTTTAACCCTTGACTGGCAGCACAGAGTCTCCTGAACTAAGATCAGTCAGTTTAAATTAATTTTAATTATGCGTTGCGAAGTGAAGCTTAAATACAACATTCACACATGTGTACACAAGGTTGCACAAGGTTAAAAAAAAGTAAAGGCAGTTATGTTCCAAAAGGTCAATGCAAAAAATCAAAAAAGGTTTAGAAACCTCAAAGGGTAAAAGGGTGTCTTCAAAAAACAAAAGACTAGAGATGTTGGTCTCAACATATCAAACACTGAGCATAGAACAGAGGAACAGAGCAACTTAAATACACTCACAGAAAAATGAGGCACAGGTGAAAACAATAACACATGATACAAAGGAGGGAAAATGAAATGAAATGCAATGAGGGCCTCTAGTGGCCAAAACTAGTGCATAAACCTAACAAATAGGCCAATGAGAATTTGGCAGACAGAATTTACATGTCCCTCCCCCAGACATACAGGTATAAAGGGGAATCATGCCTCTGTTCATTCAGGTTTTGCACTGAGGAGCCGAGAATAAAGTTCGGCCATAGCAGTGGCTCGGTTCAGCGTCGTGGCCAGTGGGACACAACGTCTCGTTCCCTCCATCAGGGAACAGGGGTTACAAAAGTAGCCTAGACGTTCCTCGTCTGTCGCTCACTTTGACATTGTGTCGAGTGAAGCGACACAAGGGGTCGCTATTCAATCACGCCATGCGCTGAACTGTGTATGTGCGCTGCTGATGCAGGTACAGGCAGGCAGTTGCGTGCCAAAGCGACAGGCTCCGTCAGACTGCACGTACCCTTCCCCAATTCCCCATAAAATCATAAACTTTTTAGGGTCCTGGCACCACGAAGGGGGAACAAAGCAACGTGCCAAGCATGGGAGCAGGCCATCTTAATGCTATCACGTGCATCGGGGAAGGCGTTCTTTTCCAACTCCTATTCTTTCAGGGGGAAAAGACCCCACGGATACCACCACCTGCCCAGGCTGGGGGGAGGTAAAGGGTGGCGAAATACGTCACATGGGTTTTCAGGCCACATGTGGGAATGGCGCGGTAGTAGATCCTACCTGCTGAGAGGGAGGAGTTGCTACAAACACGGCAACCGGGGGGCAGCGGGGACTGCCCAAGGGAGACGTGGGGGGACCGTACCACGGAAAATACAAACAGGGGGATTAATCCACAAGGGCCCATCCTGTGGAGCACCTATTCCAGTACAGGATAATTTTAGTACCCGTAGTGGGTCTGGTCGGTGAATTCCTCCGATGAATTCACAGTCCAGAGGACTAGGGAGGAAGAACATCCAGGGAGCGCAAATCTAGTGGACTCACCTGGGAAAAAAGAGCACACATGATCACCTCAGTGGAGGGGAAAGGTGCTATGTTCAAGCGGAACACCTGGTCAGACATTCCGCAGTCCCGATTTCTATGTGCTGAAAGAACATGGGACGAGACAGACTCAACCCTGAGATTGTAAAATCTCATAAAGGTATTAGGTGTTGCCCAGCCCGCTGCTCTGCATATGTCTGCTAGGGAGGTACCGTTGGCCAGTGCCCACAAAGATGCCACTCTTTTCGAAGAGTGTGCTTGGACCCGCAAGGGGGCGGGCACGGTCTGGGTGTGATAGGCCAGTGCAATGGCATCAACGACCCAGTGGGAAAGCCTCTGTTTGAAGACAGCGTTCCCTTTCCGCTGTCCGCCAAAGCAGACAAAGAGCTGCTCAGAATCTAAATCTCTGCGTGTGGTCCACATAGGTACGCAAAGCATGCACCGGACACAGCAACGAAAAGGCTGGGTCTGCCTCCTCCTGGGGCAGCGCTTGCAGGTTCACTACCTGGTGCCCAAGGTTCCTACAATCCCCTCCAAGGACACAGCAATAAAAAGGCTTGGTCTGACTCCTCCCTGGGCAGCACTTGCAGGTTCACTACATGGTCCCTGAAGGGGGTCGTAGGAACGTTGGGTACGTAGCCTGGTCTTGGTCTTAGGATGACATGGGTGTCTGCTGGACCAAACTAGAGGCAAGTGTTGCTGACAGAGAACGCTTGCAGTTCCCCAACCCTCTTGATGGAAGCGAGCGTGATCAGGAGGGCCGTCTTCAAGGAGAGTGCTTTGAGCTTGACTGATTCTAGCGGCATGAAGGGTGGTCGCTGAAGGCCTGAAAGGACCATGGAGAGATCCCATGAGGGGAACAGGCATGGCCTGGGAGGGTTCAGCCTCTGGGCACCTCTAAGGAACTTGATAGTCAGATTGTGCTTCCCTAGGGACTTACTATAGACCTTCAAGGTGGAGGGGGACAACCTCCCCTCCAACCTCTCTTGCAGAAACGAGAGCACTGACCCGACTGCGCATCCCTGCGGGTCTTCAGGTGGCGGCGTTCTCGAGACACAGGTGGATCACAATCGCTCTGTCCACCTGGGGGACCTCCGAGTACCCATGGGCTACCTCGTGGACAGTGAAAGGTGCCCTCCATGACCTCGTCAGTTCATCGTGTACCTCCGGGAAGAATGGAACCGGTTTAGTCATGATAGCTGTGGGGAGGACGTAGGGTTCCAGTCCAACCCCACGCTGATGGCGGCCCATCATCCAGCTCAGGGGGCTCGAGGAAGTAAACAGACTGGCCGTGAGGCGAGCCGCTCTCACCTCGAGCTCGGACGGAAGTCAATGAGCATGCCAGGGGGCGGTAGATTCGTGGGGATCTACCTGGCGAAACCGAGCCCGCTGCCATCCCCAAATCACCTCCATCGCCAGCCGAGTCATCCTCAATCCTGTGGGAAGAAGGAGCAAAGTGGGGGGTGGCTGGAGTGGCGTTCCTCTTTAAGCCGCAACGTTGCCATGGTTAGGTTTTCATAGTGAGAACATGAACCATCCACAAACGCTGCCATCTGTGACCGTCAGGAGTGGAGAGAAATCGACCGTATCCAGGAACTACACAGGGGCAGAAGGGCATCTTTATAAAGACACGTCCTGAAAAGGACATCAACGCCAGCTGTGTATTGCTTTTTTAGAGAAAATAAATTCTTTTAAGAAAATACTCTCTTTTAGCAGTGCTGTCGAAGCGCCCAGGGGCAAAGCTGCACTGCATTGCAGAGAAGGAGAAAGCCGCTGATATGCGCATCCAACAGCATAAGCTCTGCAGAGGTGAGTGGAACAGTAAGTAATCTCAGCTCGCTGATCACAACCACTCGGCTCCAAAGAAGAAATCTGAATGAACAGAGGCATGAATCCCTCCCTTTATACCCATATGTCAGGGGGAGGGATATGCAAATTCTGTCTGCCAAATCCTCATTGACCTTTTCTCAAGTTCAGAGGTAACCGAGGCCTTCAAGAAAGTCTCCTAGTGTCGCTTCACTCGACACAACGTCAAGTGAGCGACAGACAGATAGCAGGCCCTACTCTGCCTCCATTTGGCACTCTGAGTCAGGCATTTAGCTGAAATGTAGATTGAAAAGCAGAGGATAACTTTGACATCCATGTCAATTAGTTGCTTTTTTTAATTAAGTAGAAAAAGTAGCCTTTTGAAGACATTATCAGGAATATGTTAATAATCCATTCAAAATGTGTGAAGACAATTAAAAAAGGCAGTCACTGTGTAAAGTCTAAAGGAATAGTTCACCCAAAAATGAAACTTCTGTCATCATTTATTCACCTAAATTTTTTTCCTAACCTGTAAAACACAAAATGAGTTATTTTGCATAATGTGATTTGAGCGCTTGAGCAATGGGGAACATTTTCAGTGAATATTGACTTAAGTTTTGGTCTGTCCCACAAACAAAGCATATTGTATGACTTCAAAAGACTTGGAATATAATACACCAATTCTATGGACTACTTAAGGCTGGGTTTATACTTCTGCGTCAGACCTACAATGTAGGCTGGACAATGCAGTGGTTTACATTTATATTTCTTTGTTGGAGTTTGCGTCATTTTGGAAGTACACAGACAAAAATGCTATTGTATTGAGAGAAAATAGCTTAATTTTTAAATAATTGTACATTTCATAAATAAACAAAGGCAATGCAGTTTGGGAATTATTTCATTATTTATTAAATATAGATGTATTATTTAATTATTGAAGCATTGAAAACAAAGTCATTAATGTGTGTTGTACAGTATTTAGGTACATGTTATTTCTCGCGTTTTCACTTTATAAAAGCAACAGATGCTCCCAAAAAATGAAACAAGTACAAATACACTGTGACATGATCACTGAACAGTGTATACATATGATGCATAGACAAAATAAGTAAATAAGTGGTGTCTTAAACATTTTAAGCATGGTTGAGACAGTATGACTTTACATTTTGCAATGACTCCAGCCAATCAGAGTTCACAGCTGGAATGACCCCTTTTATAAAACCAATTATGCCACCAGCCAATAATGTTTTTATATTCTTTCTAAAATATCTTGTAGCACAAATTGATTCCCCAACCTTACTTGGTCTGTGATACACAACAACGGTATGGCCTTCCAGCCTGAATTATATAGAATGAGAATGTGAATTTAGCTACTAAATCAAGCGAAGGATGTAGAGCAGTAGTAGAATAATTAACAAGGACAACTCATATACTCTACTGTATACTAAGAGCTCAAAAAAGATGCATATGAATGCATATGGTCAGGAGTCCCTCTTATTCACAGGTGTAAGCAAATGGTTCAGATGGCCCTCTGAACTCTTATGGCTCCCATTAGCAGTGAAGAATGACTCATGCTTTAGCCATGTCTGTACAAGACACATATATCATAACGTGTAATATTGTTATGAATTAACCTGCCCTACTATCATCAAGCTGATTTATTTCAGGGGAGATTGGAGAGCAGATGTTTACATTATTTCTTTGTGTCACAGCTCCCCCAACCTTTACGGAAACACCACCGCAGTACGTAGAGGCCAAAGAAGGCGGCAGCATCACTCTGAGCTGCACTGCCTTCGGGAATCCCAAGCCTTCTGTCAGCTGGCTCAGAGATAGAAACCCCATACAGGACAGCAGCAAGTACAAGGTGAGCAAACACATCTTAAGATGATCTGCTGATCACCCTCTATGTCTGAATCTTAATCTTGAAAATATTAACTTTTTTGATTCATGTGTTTTTTGAATCATGTGGTATGAATGTGAAAGGGTCCATGTTTTTTTTCTTCTTTTTGCAATGTTAGTCAAGGATTTTTGCTGTGTGTATGTCACATACCACTGTTATAATGATCAGAATGTCTCATACATATCTTAAATCAAGTGTGCCATTGGGCAGAGGGCAAATGTCTGAGTAGTATACTGATATGTTTGTTCCCTTTAACAAATGCATGATCTCAAGTAATTGTAGAAATGGAAAAAGAAATGGAATACATTGACTGATGATGATACTCATTTTGTATGTTTTATAGCTTGTGGATCATCTTTAACACCCTGCCTTAAAAACAGGCTCTTTTGACGACAGTAATATTTAATAGTTACAGTGATATGCATTGGCCCACATCAGCACATGGATATCTGCCTAGCTCTTCATGTATCCTTCAAGCCATCATGAGATATTTCAGCCAATTTAGTATTTTACGGTTATCGTCTCATTAGATATGGAAATTAGCACCGGCTCTCAAGCATTAAGAAATGAGCGCCCACGCTGAGAGGGTATCCTAAGAGACCACCATAGATCGGTTCCAGTACTAACTTAATTGAGTCATGTCTGTATTGGTGTAGAGAACAGGATGACATATAGTGAAGACATATGTTTAGACAGAGACAGAGACTGCGCTCTACTATCAGAAGGCAGAGTGTCACGCTTTGTGACACTGACAGATGAATACTGTGTTTGTAGTATAGACTCTGTCTGTGTCCTTTTTAAGCTAATATCCACTCTCTTTAGATGGGAGTGTGTGTATGTGTGTGTGTGTGTGTGTGTGTGTGTCTCTCTATTTAAGATACCGACTCTCTGGTTGCTGGTCTAGCACCTTAGAGATGTATCAGAACAGTCAGTGAGCAGTGTCTAACTCTGTGTCCCTATGATTTTCTGTCTTTCTGTCTCTGTCAGCTCCCTTCTTCAGTGATGCCATATCAATATACATCAGAGTTACTACATGTCCAAAAGTATGTGGGCACCCGAACACCACACCCATATGTGATTGTTGAACATTCACTTTTAAATCCATGATTACTAATAGGGAGTTGGTCGTCCCTGTGCTGCTTTAACTGCTTCCACTCTTCTGGCAAGGCTATGTTGGAACTATGTTGCGTGCAATGAAAAACTAAAACACAACAAAACTATTATAAACAATCCAATAGACCTCAGTCAGGATAGAGGAGACTGTGAGTGGTCGATTTTCAGTCCACTCAATGGCTTGTACTATTTAAACTTTCAAGATCACATTTTAATATTACAGCCAAAGTGAGTTTTTGTCAAAAGGAATTCTTTGGGTATAACAGATTTTTTAATGTTTGGTATAGTCCACCCAAAATGAAAATGTTCTCATAATTTAATCACCTTTATGCCATTCCAAATTTCTTCTGCAGAACACAAACACATTTTTTGAGAAGAATAACTCTGTAGGTCCTTTCAATGCAAGTGAATGGTGACCAGAAATTTGAAGCTCCGAAAATCTCATAAAGGCAGCATAAAAGTAATCCAGATGACTTCAGTGGCTTAATATATGTCTTCTGAAGCAATACAATTGGTTTGGGTAAGAAACAGATCAATGTTTCAGTCCTTTTATTATTATAAATAACTTTCTCTTTCAGAAAGTGAAAGTGGAGATTATAAGTAAATGTTTCTCACCCACACCTGTTACATCTATTCTGAAGACATGGATTTACCCACTGCAGTCTTATGGATTACTTTTGTGCTGTCTTTATGGAATTTTGTGCTGTCTTTTATGGGTTTTTGTAGCTTAAAATGTCTGGTCACCATTTACTTGCATTGTATGAAAATAGAGATGTGAGATATTCTTCTAAAATCTTTGTTTGTGTTCAGCAGAAAACAAAGTAATTCACTTCACGGATGGCATGAGGGTGAGTAAACGATGAGAGAATTTTCATTTATGGGTGAACTAGCCCTAATTTTTCTTTCTCTTTTAATAATGGTGACTCAAAGCACCAGGATATGCAAATACTGTCATGATTGGTGGCATATTGTTTGTTTTGTATTTAAACATATTCAAACGGTATGTGTTTCATTTAGCAGCAAAACATTTGTAATAATAATAAGTTAAAATCTGCTAACTTTTGCTAAACCGTTGAATCCAGGTCATCATCCGTAACTTTAAAGAGAAATTATTGTGAACATACTTTCTTGAATATGATGTATTTAAGATATGTGCATGTAAAGTTAGCATAGTTGAGTAGTTAACTTACTGAAATAACTTTTGAGTGTTGCACTGGCATGTGCAGAACTACACAGAAAGCTCCTGCTTAATTTCTTCGTATTTTGAATGCCCATTATTCACAAATTTGACTGAGCTTTCATCTACCATTATTAATGCAGTTTTTTTCAGCTCAGTTTAACTAATTTTACCATGTTCAAAACCATTCCACAGAAATCCACCTCTGTCTTCCAGCGTTTTCTAAAAGTGGCCCCCAAGCTAAGCAATTTGAGTGCCCCTGCTCAATGGTTTAAAATCGTCCTGTCAGATTGGAGAAGTCAAGCAGCAGTTGTAACACAGTAATCACACAGCCTGTAGGAACAGCCAATTAATCTCTTCTTCCATATTCCCCAGACATTTAGCACTAGCCCCCTGTCCATCTCACTGTCTTTTCTCAGCCATAGTTCTGCTCATTTTAACTGCACGTCATAGAGGCGTCCCTTAGGCCTGTTATGTTCATCCAATGCCGTATAATTCTGAGTACTTTCTACAAATCATATAAATCACCCTAGTTTTTCAGTCTTAGATTTCATCAATTGCAACGTTTTTGATATAAAATAGATTTTACAACAGAAAAATTTACAAAATAACTGGCCTAATAATATGTAAGTTATTCAGTATTAACTTCTTTTATAGAACCATTGTTTTGAAGCAAGGCGTGCTGATATTCAGTACAACAGCAACACTCCTGCTCTTCTGATATTGCGTAATTCTCTTACGGAGGAGATCAATCTTGCCGAAACCAGCAGCTAAATATGGTTTTTTTCTCTAGCTAAATATGGGATCTTTTCTCAAAAGCTGGTTATTAATTGCAGGCCATTAAAACCGCCAAGCCAACATGGTGAACCTGAACATCAAAAACGTTGCTGAAGACTCAGCAAAGAGGTCCCTACAGGAATGGATGGCTCTGTTTTCCACCTGAAAAAAAAAAAAAGAGTTTGATTTACAGGAGTCCATTGAGAGATATCCATCTCCTCTCACACAGCAGAGAAATGACAGCCTGTCATTGACAAGCTTTGCTTGGTGATTTAACACTTTTGTAGTGAAGTGAGATAGCATCAGGAGAGGAACAATGGTATATACGTTGCTAATTAATTTGAATGATGGCGAGTGCTTTGTTCAGTACAAACAGAACATTATTTTGACTGATAAGATAGAAATTCTATTGTTTAAAGAGGAAAGAGTACAATTTTAGCTCTGATATCATCGTCTGTTTTGCTGGATATGCTTGAATCATAATGCGGTGGGTCCCTTAAAGGCTTTGAGGTGGTGTCCAAGTCAAGTCCAAAAAAATGTTAAGGCCAAGTCTAAGTGAAGTCTCAGATCCCTTCTGGCTATAGTTTTATGAGAGCGAGATCCACCGTGTAGATAAATATTGGTGTATATGATAACAGTTAAGGAGGGTGGGAGTGGACCTTTGATTACAGCTAAATAAAAGTCTTCTACACAATACATTTTTTTGACCCACGACAGTGTGTTATTTATTTATTCATTTATTGTGATTTATTAGACACATGTAGGCCCTAGAGGGTGTGTTGTTGTTGGGTCTGCAGCAGCCTGGCCGTGCATCTCCATCTGTGTAATTAGAGTAATTATGAAGTCTGGGATCCACAGCGGTGCTTCAGACTGCTGCTGTTTGTTGAGTAAAGCTGCATGCTGGTCACTTGTATTAAATTAACTTGATCATAAGAGTCATTAATTCAGAAATGGGATGTGGCAGGGCGGAGGGCGGGGCCGGGTCGTGATTCTACACACCCGGTCCCTTATCAGGCTAATCAAGCCTCCGAGAGGGATAAAGGCCGACTGCGGAGGATGGTGCGGAGAGAGAGATTGTTTACGGACATGTCCGCCATGTGTGTGTTTGTGACTTTTGTTTAAGTTTATCGTTAAAATATCATTTATATTGCCAAGCCAGTTCTCGCCTCCTCCTTTCCATTGAACTGCGTTACATGGGACTACACTGGTCTTGCTCCATGGTGCCCCATCCGCACTGGCGAAAGAATGTATATTTGAGAACCGTAAATGCAACCTAATGTAATGAAAGTCATTCACTAACTGTATATTTTTAATGGAAAATTGATTTCTAAATGGATATGTAGCTAATGCGTTTTCTGGAGTGAATATAACTCTTTTAACTGAAAGACAGGGCTTCAATTCAGCTGCCAAATTTAGCATTGCACTTTCTCCCATTCATTTTTCTGTGAGTGGTCTGTCCTCCTCCTTATATTGTTTCAGCTTACACATACATAAAATGTATATTCACATGTCTGATATCACTTGAACTGTGTAGATTATGATTGATAGTAGACCTTGCTATTACACCATCTCTGATGGAGCACTAAATAATTTAACAGAGCGCCTTTCCCTTCCTTCCCTTAGCGGGTTGCATTACTTTAACATGATCGTCTATCTGTACTCATGCAGTTTTTCTTGAAGTACCCTTACCTGCTCATCCAGCAGCAGACAAGTGACCCTCATGTATTGTTAACCATCCAGCTCTGACAGGGGAAGTAGAAAAGATGCTCTACTGACTCCCTAATGCTCGCCTGTCAGCTCTGTCTGTGGAGAGCGGCAGTACTGCGGATTGAACTTTTAAGACATTCTGAGACCAGTTTTATCTGGTAGCATATTCCTCTTGAGATTACTGATGGCAAAGTCCATTCAAAAGCGTTTTTCACTTTGCCATACTTACTGTTGAGGGAAATATGAAGTGAAGTGAGAACTCTGATGGGTGTAGGACAAAAAAAATGAAATTAACTATCAACAACTGTACAACAAGATCATTTTGTAAAATGTTGCTTGAGAGTTATCTCCCGCTCAGTGCTGTAGCCTCCTCCATAGCCTTGGTGGTGGAATGTAGGACCTAACCATCTGCAAAATATTAGGGCATAACAGGGATAAAGAACAAAAGTCTAACACAGGATAATTAATTAAGTGATCAAAAAATCTTATATATAACCACCTCCCCGAATCCAAACATTTATCGTCGGCCCCATTTGCCATCATGCAAGTATCAGTCAGCGACAACAGGTGAAAAATTACTAATAACCTACAAATTAAGAACTAAAGACAATTATAAATGTAAAAATACTACTAATAATAATAATCATAATAAATAAGCCTAATAAATTCCCATAAATATATCAAATAACAAACTCACAGCACCTTCTGAGATGATCGGTGATCATTTGCAGCATTCTCATAGACTACATTATTCTTACAAAACGTTTTCAGATGAATGACTCTTTTTATGTTCCATGAGACAGGGTCCCGCTGCTTTCCTCAGAACAAACAGCAAATCAGACACGAGCAATGACTGTATTTCTTTTGTCTGTTTTTATATAATACAAATATAATAAAGTTTCTTCAAGCACGTGTCTTTGTGACTAACAGCATTTCTTGTCATGAGTCACTCCAAGAAGTTTTACAGGTCAGATGAGCAAAATTATTTGTACATGAAATACCTGCATGTACCTGCATTTGGACAAGGAGCTCGGGAACTGGAATGAGCCTCGTTGCATTTGGCGGGTGCTATTTCACACCCTGTGCGTGCATAAAAAATAACGAACATTTGTAAAATCGCTCGTAGAAAATGCTCTTAACTGCTAAGATCAATAGTTATTGGCAAGCGAGGCCCAGAACTCTATGAATGTGTGTGTATTGAAGTAGCACTTTCACTGCACTTGTGAACATCGGAGCTCACTGCGCAATCACACACACACTTTCTGCGAAAATTATATCTAGAAAGATTCACCATGTGTTAGTGAATAGTGAGACACTCAGCAAACCTCTTGATTTTTAACAAAGAGCCACTTGTGGCTCACGAGTAATAGGTTCACGAACCCTGGTCAAGCAGATCCCACAAAAGCTCAATGGGGTTAAGATCCATAACACTCTTTTCCAATTATCTGTTGTCCAATGTCTGTGTTTCTTTGCCCACTCTAACCTTTTCTTTTTGTTTTTTCTGTTTCAAAAGTGGCTTTTTCTTTGCAATTCTTCCCATAAGGTCTGCACCCCCTGAGTCTTCTCTTTATTGTTGTACAAGAAACTGGTGTTGAGTGGGTAGAATTAAATGAAGCTGTCAGCTGAGAACATGTGAGGCATCTTTTCTCAAACTAGAGGCCCTGGTGTACATATCCACTTGTTTAGTTGTACATCTGGCCTTCCACATCTCTTTTTGTCCTTGTTAGAGCCATTTGTCCTTTGTCTTTGAAAACTGTAGTGTACAACTTTGTATGAACTTTCAAGCATTGTATAGTCTTCATTCCTCAAAACAATGATTTACTGATGAGTTTCTTTTTTTGACCTAATATTGACCTTTAGACATGCCAGTCTATTGCATACTGTGGCAACTCAAAAACAAATACAAAGACAATGATAAACTTCATTTAATGAACCAAATAGCTTTCAGCTGTGTGTGATATAATGGCAAGTGATTTTCTAATGCCAAATTTGCAATTTAGCATGATTGCTCAAGGAAAAGTTGTTGGAGTGATGGCTGCTGGAAATGGGGCCTGTCTAGATTTTATAAAAAAATTACTTTTTTCAGATAGTGATAGTGCTGTTTTTTACAACAGTAATGTCCTGACTATACTTTGTGATCAGTTAAATGCCACTTTGGTTAATTAAAGTACCAATTTCCTTCCGAAATCTGTACATTATTCCAAACTTTTGGCCACCAGAGTTTATATCTATCTATCTATCTATATATATATAGCAAACTATAGTTTAGGCAAGTCGTTTAGGAAATCTACTTAGCAATTTTTCCAACAATTATTTACAGACTATTGTTTCACATTTAATTGACTACATCACAATTCCAGTGGATCAGAATACACTAAGAATAACTGTGCATTTAAGCAGCTTGGAAAATTCCAGAAAATGGTGTCTTTAAACATTAACCAATTAGCTTCTGATAGGAGGTGTGCTGAATTGGAGGTGTACCTGTGGATGTATTTTAAGGCCTACCTTCAAACTCAGTGCCTTTTTGCTTGACTTCATGGGAAAATCAAAAGAAATCAGCCAAGACCTCAGAAAAAAAGTTGTTGACCTCCACAAGTCTGGTTCATCCTTGGGAGCAATTTCCAAATGCCTGAAGTTACCACATTCATCTGTACAAACAATAGTACACAAGTATAAACACCATGGGACAACGCGCATCCATCATACCGCTCAGGAAGTAGACATATTCTGTCACCTATAAATAAATGTAGTTTGGTGCGAAAAGTGCAAATCAATCCCAAAACAACAGCAAAGGACCTTCTGAAGATGCTGGATCTATATCCACAGTAAAACGAGTCTTATATCGACATAACCTGAAATCTGCTCTGCATTGAAGAAGCCACTGCTCCAAAACCGCCATAAAAAAGCCAGACTACAGTTTTCAAGTGCACATTGGTACAAAGATCTTACATTTTGGAGAAATGTCCTCTGGTCTATTAAAATAAAAATTGAACTGTTATAATGACCATCATTATGTTAGGAGGAAAAAGGGTGAGGCTTGCCAGCCGAAGAACACCATCCCAACCTTGAAGCATGGGGGTGGCAGCATCATGTTGTGGGGGAGCTTTGCTGCAGGAGGGATTGGTGCACTTCACAAAATAGATGGCATCATGAGGAAGGAAAATTATGTGGAAATATTGAAGCAACATCTCAAGACATCAGCCAGGAAGTTAAAGCTTGGTCGCAAATAGGTCTTCAAAATGGACAATGACCCCAAGTATACCTCCAAAGTTGTGGAAAAATGGCTTAAGGACAACAAAAGTCAAGGTATTGGAGTGGCCGTCACAAATCCCTGACCTCAATCCGATTGAACATTTGTTGGCAGAACTGAAAAGGTTTGTGTGAGCAAGGAGGCCTACAAACCTGACTCAGTTACACTAGTTCTGTCTGGAGGAATGGGCTAAAATTCCAGCAACTTATTGTGAGAAGCTTGTGGAAGGCTACCCAAAACGTTTGACCCAAGTTAAACAATTTAGAGGTAATGCTACCAAATACTAGCAAAGTGTATGTAAACTTCTGACCCACTGGGAATGTGATGAAAGAAATAAAAGCTGAAATAAATAATTCTCTCTACTATTATTCTGACATTTCACATTCATAAAATAAAGTAGTGATCCTTACTGACCTAAGACAGTGGATGTTTTCTATGATTAAATTTATGTAAACTTCTGAATTCAACTATGCAGTGGCAATACAAAGTGTGTGTACCCTTTTCAATAAGCTTGTTTTCTGTATTAATTAGTCATAAAATGTGATTGCATCTTCATCAAAAAATTTGTGATTCCTTGGCAGCACTAACCACAACCAAGCTTTTCCAGTAGCTATGGATTAGACCTGCACAACATTCAGAAGGAATTTCGGACCATTCTTCCATACAGAACTGCTTCAGTTCAGCCATATTCTTAGAATGTCTGGTGTGAATGGCTCTCTTGAGGTCATTCCACAGCATCTCTATTGGGATAAGGTCTGGGCTCTGACTGGGCCAGACTGCAAAAGGTGGATTTTTTTGTCCATTCTGTAGTGGATTTACTTTGATGTTTAGGATCATTGTCCTTCTGAATCATCTAACCTCTACCGAGTTTCATCTAGCCACCCTGATATTATCCTGTAGGAGAGCTTGATAAACTTGGGAATTCACTTTCCCCTTGATAATGGCAAGTGGTCCAGGCCACAAAGCAGCCATGAAATCATGATGCTCCCTCCACAGTTGTTCACCGTTGGGATGGTTTATTCGTGTTGGTATGCAGTGCCCTTTTTACAACATACACAGTGCTGCATGGACTTCCCAAACAATTTAAGCTTTTTTTATTCAGTCTACAAAACATTTTCCTTGTTGCGCTGTGGAGTGTCAAGGTGGTCCTTGGCAAACTTCAGGCACGCAGCAATGTTTTTGTTGCAAAGCAGTGCCTTCCTTTGTGTTGACCTGCCATAGGCAATATGCCTGTTTAATGTTTTTCATATGGTAGACTCGTGAACAGAGATGTTAACCACTTCCAGTGATTCCTTGAAGTCTTTAGCTGTTACTCTATGTTTCTTATTTATCTCACTGAGCATTCTGCTGTGTGCCCTTTGAGTCATCTTGTCTGGACGGCCACTTATAGGGAGAGTAGCCACAGTACTAAATCATCTCCATTTATATACAATCTGTCTAACTGTGGAAAGATGAATATCTACACTCTTTGAGATAGCTTTGTTACCCTTTTCAGCTTTATGCAAAGCAACAATTCTTGATCTTCTTCTGAGATCTCTTTTTTGCAAGGCATCGCCCACGTCAGCAGATGCTTCTTTTTTCTTCTCTTTTTTTTTTTTGAGTGCTTTTTATAAGTCAAAGTAGCTCTAACCCACATATTCAATCTTGTTTCATTAATAGAATGCCAGGTTTGCCAACTCCAGACTCTAATTAGCTTTTGTTGATGTTATTAGCCTAGGGGTACAGATACTTTTTACCAACATACACTGAATTTTTGAATAATATATTCAATATGTACAAAAACAATACAATAATTTGTGTGTTATTAGTTAAAACAGATTGTGTTTGCTCATTATTGTAACTTAGATGAAGATCAAACCAGATTTTATGACAAATTTATACATAAGTGCAATGATTCCAAAGGGTATACAAAGTTTTTCTTGCCACTGTATATATACATACATACATACACATATATAGCATTGTGACCTAATCAGGCAAATCAAGCCTCAGAGAGGGATAAAGGCAGACTCGAAGCTGCAGTGCGAGAGAGAGAGATTTATGGACAGCTGTCCTACACCTTTGTGTGTTTGTGTGTATTTTTGTTTCAGTTTTACATTAAACTATTATTTATATTGTCAAGCCAGTTCTCGCCTCCTCCTTTCCATTAATCACTTTACAATCATTGGTTGCTTTTACGGACCATGAAAGAATACAATTTATTTATATGTGATTTAATGAAGGTTGAATCAAATAGTGAGTTATATGGTGATTATTGAATACAATATGCATGCTTGTCTGGGGGCGGGGTTCAATTAATAATCTCTGTTATTGCATTCCTGGCATGGGCCAGACCCTCAGACACTCCTCAGATAACATGCATATTACTTTGGGTGACCAGATTTCTCTTGCGAAAATGGGATGTGGCAGCGGGGGCGTGGTCAAGCGCCCGTCCGGGAGAGAAAAGCGGTAAGGGTGCTTACACCTGAGCTAAATTATACCTAACACCTGTGTCTAATTTCAGTGAGCACGGGAAGAGCGGCATAAAAGTGGCAGCCACAGAACCTTTGAGGAAGAGAGTCTGACACAAGGAATCCTGCTGTGTTCCTTAGTGTGATATAGCCTGAGAGATTACCTGTTTGTGTAAAGTACTGTGTATTTGGGAAGTGTGAAAATTAAAAGTCTCACCTTGAGCTTGAAGAACTGTCTTCTAGTGTCATCCTTGCTGGAAAGTGTCACATGGGGCCTCCATGGACAATGGAAAAGCGACCTTCACAAATCTCATACCTCAGTTAACTAGGCTCTGACTGTGACTCCTTTTTCAGAAATATAGGCTGCGTCCGAATCCAAAGGTAGCTGCCTTGTTGTCTTGCTGCCCTATCAGTCAATGAATCAACAGACATTGTTTGCGTATGAAGGTACCTCCAAGAAACTGGTTTTGGACTGGCTACTGAGGCAGCATAACATCACATCATTGCAAAGATGCCAGCAACTGATTATTGCCATCTTGTGTCCACTAAATTAATCATGTCTGCTTCATTCAGGTCAACCGAACCACAATGGTCTAATCATTTTGAACAAAATCAAGAGAGTTTTGGCAATAACCAAGTGTATATTTAATAACTACAATACTACTTTCTCGCTAGAAAAGCATACATTTATACACAAATTGGCTATCAACTCTTCAGCCACCATTTTTTTTCTTCAGCTCAACCGTTGTGGAACTGCACACACAAGATTGTGAGATTTCATAGGCAGCGAAGGATACACCTATTGTGCCTACAGAAATTGATCAGATGAAAGTATCTGAATAGACAGCATTTTCCTGGTTGCGGATGCAGCCATAAACTCTTTTTGAAGATCTTTGTTAAATACACGTCCACATATGTCCACAATATACTTCTCTGACAAATCTCCAGCCGCAACTTGATCAGCATGCTCTCTCACACTGACTGACCCCTTAAATCACTAAATATACGTCTATTGATAGGGAATTGTGATTGGATAGTTGAATCTTTTACTTCAAAATATTAAATGGTGGGATTTTATTGGTTCTGACAAGTCATTGGCTACCTTTGTTTAAGCTATTCATCTTTAATGTTGTAAAATATTTCAAAGTGAAACAGATTGTTCAATGAGAAAGAAATGTATGGTGGGACTTGATTTTAACAATCAAGAATTGAATGGATTGTAAAAGGTGGTTGTAATATAACATAATGGAGCCAGACTGGAGCCAGAGCTGGCAGTTGATTGTGGAGGACTAATCCCCACCTGAAACACCACCATTACTAACTTTTGAGGAGGCTTTTTCACCTGATTTATTGAGGCCGAAGTTCAAGTTTAAGCTCAAGACCATCTAAAATAGATGTATCCCAATGACAACACCTCTTTTTCAAATCGAATTCTATTGGTATTTATATGTTTAGATATATTGTTTGAGCGGTTGAGGGTTTTGAAATCTTAGCTCAGGCTTTAGTGAGGAATTGCCTCCCAGGATCACATTTTGAATGACCCTTCATTTTGTGTAACCCTATTATAAAATATGTGATTTGGAATTCTCTGTGGGCAATGAGAGCTGGGGTCAGAGGTCAGCACAAAAGGCTATGGTGTCTCTTGAGCGTTCTGTGGTAGTCCCTTCTTTAGATACTTTGAAAGGGATTGGTGTCAGCATATTTCTCCTCACCTGCCCCTCTGCCACCAGAGACACAAGCTTGTTCAAAGTAAATAAATTATTCAAGTTTGTGTCTGCTCTCACTCTCTGAGAGTACATACTGTACAATGTGCACGATTCAAGGCTGAAACAAGCTCTCAAGCACTCTCCAATCTTAAGCACTGCCTTGTCTTGAAAGAAAATTGTGAAACCAAGACAGCAAGCTAACAACCAAAGCTTGAAAGAGTTCAGAGAATCCTTATTAATGAATCATGTTTTATATGCCCTATCATTTCAGATTAGAGAGAAGACAGAGAGCAGCCTTGTTTAGAATTTTCTACACTGAAAAGTCCAATATGATTAGAACAAGAAAGACAGAAAGATAAAGTGACAATAATATTTCACAGTCATGTCTGAATATATGAAATGTTTGTAAAAAAAAAAAAAAAAGAAGAAAATGAGTGACTTTTTATATAATTTTTTAAATAAGAATTTAGAATATGAATATATACTGTATAATATTTAATAACATTATATATAGTATAAAACAAATAACAATATAACTATATATACTGTAAATGTATTTGTGTGTATATAAATATATATACAGTAGTATAATATTATGCTATATATCAAATGTAAATGTGAAATGTATGTTTATGCATACATATAGTGTACATATTAATTTGTATTTTTATACTGTACATATTATTGTAATCAGTAAAAACATCAAACTCATACAATAGCCATGTGTCATATGTTCTTGGAAAGCTCTCAGAGAGTAGAATACAACCAGCTAATTTACTTTACTCACAGACAAAACTTTGGAATAGTTAGCCCAAAAAAATCTATTAATATAAACTTTGGATACATTTTTCCTTGCCCATAACTTTCCTAGAAATACCAGATATATCACATAATTACTATAATCATTATCTTATTAGGCTTTAGAATTCAAAATATATTTTATTTAAAAAAATATTAAATATATTTTGTCATGTTTTTATTTTTCAAATGGTCTAAGCTGGATTCAAACTTGGGGCACCTGCACATAAGTGCCACTATGCAACATGTTGTGCACTACCTGCCAGGCCACCAGGCAGCATTTTCATTGGTGCCTCACAGCATGACAAAAAAGATTGTTCATGTATCTCTGCTTTATGTTTGTTCAGTATGTCCTTTGTATGCAGTTAAATGGAATTTGATGTTTACTTGTACATGAATGTTCATGGATGTAGTGAAACTTGCAAGCATTTTTCTGACTAACGCCACATTCACACTATTAAGATTTTAGTAGAAAATGTATTGATTCTGCTACGTTTACACATTGTCCACACTGTAACAGCATTTTCCTCCACTAAAAAACTTTGAAAAACAATGACATTATATAGAGTTTCTATCGAAAATTTAAGAGTATGGACATGTCCTAAATTTCAGGTTTGGAGTATCTCCAGAGTGTTTAAAAAGTAAAGTACAGAGTAAGTAATGTAGAATTGGATCAAATATGTCCACATAACAGTCCAACTCCGAGTCCAATTTGCTTTACTCACAGACAGCAATACAGAGAGTAATAGCTACTGTAAGTACATGTCTTTGACTATTATGTTTAATTCAAACAGTTGTTGCCCATATGTTGCGTTTTCGCTTATAACTTTATGAAAAATAAACCAAATATAAAATATAATTTACCATTACTTAGAAGACCTTAATATGCATAGTGCACACTGCATCTGGCTATCTGACATCTTGCATATCTGGCTGAAAATACGTTAGTTTTCCTGGATCAGATGACGTCATTGGAAACGATGTAGCTTCATGGAAGGCTAAACCAATCGGATTGGGTTCAGATCGGTGCTAAAAGTCATCCATATTTGGGCAGAGCGACATTTTATTGGTGACTGTTACGTATGGCCACCAGGAGATTGTTCCAAGAACATGACACTGACTCAATGATGACTTAAATAACACAGAATGAAACTCATTCTGTGAAATATAATTACTAAACCCATGTCTGCTTGCTATGCAGACATTAATCATTGTTGTGTTTGCATGTGTAAATCGTTATTATGTACAATTATTATATTTTATTTGTTTGAAGAATTTTTTAATATTTGGAGACACTTTTAAACACAAGGATAACTTTTTTTTTAATTCATGTCATTTATTACATAACTAGGGCTGCAACAACTACTCGATAAAATCCATAATTATTGATAATGGAAATCATCAACAATGAATTTTATTATCGATTAGTTGGATATTTGCAGTAAGCATGGAGAAGCCCTGTCAGTGACGTCACTTCACAGCCAAGTGAAAAATGTGTTGCATTATGTAACAATGGAGACAAATTGAAGTGGAAAAAATATGACCCAAGATATCCAGCACATAAGAGCTCTTATAAACACTTCAAAGAAGATCATAATAAGCATACAGTTTAATGTGGAGCGGTTGCTGCATCAGGTGCGTTGACAGAGTGCTTGTGCTGTTTGATGTGCAAGAGTTGCTTCTCTCCAGAGCATCACTTACATTTTACTGTTATTTTCTGTTTTAAAATGTAAACATGTTGTGAATTCAAAATCAGCCGCATATTTTGCAAAACTTTTTGTTCTTACCACAAGCGAGTCTCAGTTAAACTCTAATGAGCAAGTGAACATACACATCCACATCAATCAAACCTATTGCAATGGAGAAAGGGAGCGCAATCATGGTTAAACTGTCCATCTTCATACCACAATTTCACAATATCCAGCTTTCATGGATATCAGGCTCAAGTCTCAGCAGTAAAGGTGTGCCAGTTTTTAAAGTGTTTTCTCCTCATGTCCTCCTCAAGCACGTGTAATACATTGAGCAATCTTTTCAGTGCGAAAGTTAATTTGCACAGGGTTTTCAGATTATTTTACTTTATTAAACTGTATGTAATGAATATATGTTGAATATAATGTATACTAATGCTAAGGGTCCTGATATTTGAAAGTCCTTCCGATAATGCCACATATAACGTCTGATTTCACTAGTAAATGTATACTGTAGCAAACATTATTTTACACAATTTACTTTTTTTTAAAGAATAGTTTAGAAACATGTAATCAGTGAAAATACTATTTAAAAAAATTATAATATTAAAATAATTAAATGTATGTAATAAGTGACAGTGTACAATCATGTGTATCTAACATAATTATGCATTTTTCAGCTGGGCAGAATTATTAATATTTCTATACTTGTGTCACTATGGCTCTCTGCTGGACTGATTTTTTGTCCCACTCCATGCCCTATGGATCATTTTACTCTTTAATGATAAGCATTTTTTGTTAAGTTTTACAAGTAAAGGTACTGTTTCGCATATGTTCTGAAAGTAATAATAATAATAATAAATTCAAACTTATCTTTTCATGATTCAGGCTTTGTTAAAAATGTTCAGGCTTTGTTAAAAATTTTGTGAGAGTATAAAACTGTGATTCCAGTAATGTAAATCAAATCAAATCTTTGCTCACTTTATCGTTTCAGTTTTTTGAAAAATCTGATTTTAATAAAATACAAGAAATAAAATGGCATTTTTTAATCTGATTAATCAATTTATCCTAGAAATAATAGAAGATTAATTGATTATCCAAATAATTCTTAGCTGCAGCCCTAGCTATAACTTTTGAATGCTTTATCATATCATTTAATAATAGTATGCTTTATTATACTATAGTAAATAGTATGCGTATTATATAAGCTGCTCTGCCATTGGTAAAATGGAAATAACACTTTTGTGGGTGAAGAACGAGAGCTGTACATTGATCTTTAAGACTCTGTTGGAGTGGCCTGGTTTGTTTGATTTCTCCTACGCAGTCTCTCCATGTCTCAAGATCACAACACTTTCACTGCAAAGCACTTTTGTTTGTACTGTGGTGCAGACAAACTGTTGCATCATTTTTTTTTTTTTACGACTTCTGAGGTTGCTGTTTGTGTAAAAGTGGTACGTGCGTGTTAAATGTATAGAAATGTTGCCATTAATATGCCAGAGTGAGGAAATAGATGTGTCATGGGATGTTGATCATGCTGTAGGGTTCCTGTGCACATCATTTCTGCTGGCGTATCTGCGTAGATTGAAAAAAGGAGAAATAGAGTGAAATCTGTCACTGGGGTGAGAAATGAGACGTTGTGTAATGATCATTGAGTTTGGACACAAAGAGAAAAAGTTTTTTATGTACTGTGAATGCACAACTGTTGACTTGAAGTAAACCATTTTTACAAAATCATGCTGAGCTGTTTAATTAGCAAATATAGTTGGTTTATACTGACTTATGAGAGAATTTTAAAAACATACACTACTGTGCAAAAGTCTTAGGTACATAAGATCTTTCACAAAAACATTTATCTTAAGATAGTTATGTATATCTTCAGCTTTAGTTTGTCAATTGGAAATATATATTTTAGACTCCCAAACATTACTTTTGTAAATAGAAAAGATTGGAATAGAAGAACAGGGCACTCTGCAAGAAATGGCATTGCCCCCACAGACCCCCTACTGAACATCGAGTCAGTCTGGGATATCATGAAGAGACAGAAGCTATTGAGACAGCCTAAACAGATAGAAGAACTGTGGCAAATTCTCCAAGAATCTTGGACCATCCTATCTGCCAACCACCAAGAAAAACTGCATCCAGGAGTACCTAGGAGAATTGGTGCTAAGGCAAATGTGGTCACACCAAATGTTGATAAATTTTTTTTTATGTTTACTGGACATTGCAAGACATGAATTGATAAATGAAAACTATTTATGGAATTATTTTTGAAGACATCCTTACTATGCAGCATTTTTCACCAGTGCCTAAAACGTTTGCACAGTACTGAACATTACATTCATAAATTCCCATTTTAAAGATAATCTTTCGAACAGGTTAATTAAAGATTAATTTCATCAACTTGTAGGAGGTCAATAGCATATAGATATCTTCAAAATCAATAGGCATGGACTAAAAACTCCAAAAAAAACACAAAAATCAAATTTTTATTTCATGGTTTCTATAATGTTCATCTCAGTAGGTAATGATTTTACTTCTCTCTGCAGGTGAGTGATGGCAGCCTGACTCTTGTTTCCATCAGCCGTGAGGACAGGGGAGCATACACATGCCGAGCTTACAGTGAGCAGGGAGAGGCCGTCCATACCACACGTCTACTCGTCCAAGGTAGGACCATTCAATGTGATGTGTATGCATATGTTAAAGTGTTCTCTGCATTTCTCCACCTTTGCTAACCCTAAAATCTGTGATCAGCCTCTTGTTGTTCCATACCTTTATGACTTTCTTCCTGATCTCAGTACTACTGATATCACTATTATATTCTCTCTCCACACTCAAAGCGCTGTGCAGTGTGTTTGAACAGTTCTCTCTGTGTTTGTGTGGGTTTGTGTCAGTTTAGTCATGCATACAAAGCTGCATGCTGCATGGCACCCATGTTGCAGAGCTGCAGAGCTAATTGGACTCATATGTTGACTGTCTGGCGCAGTATAAAGCAGTAATGGGCTCACTGTCAGAGCTCTCTCTTACCATAGAGCAGCCAAAGAGGCTTTTTCCTGTTGGGATCACAATCTGTTGGGATATGTCTCCTGCTTTTAACATGCCATATGGGCATATTGCTCAAATTATTGTCCCAATGTCAGTGAGACCGAATATTAACATGGTAATAAAACAGTAGATTGGTGCTTTATCTACTCATTAACATGATTAATGAGCTGAAGGAATCTATTTGTTTAACCAAGCCAGTAATTTGTGGCTTTGCCCATCCCATGAACATTAAATGTACATATATATATATATATATATATATATATATATATATATATATATATATATATATATATATATATATATATACAAGGGGTTGGTAAACATTTTGTCTCTGCATATTTAGCTGTAAGAAGAGAAAGTATTTTAACATAATATTATTCAAATCAGCTTTAAACCCTTAAATGTTACACTAGTGACACAGAAATTGCACACTCGCGTTCTAAAGGAACCGTTTGTTTTGACTCAGAATACTTCCTACTGATAGGAGTTTTATTTTAGGTAAAGTTTAACCCTTTATGCTCGGATGGGCCCACAAGAAATAAACGAATTATAAAAAATATAAAAAACGACAGTCTTGATCAACACAAAATACAGTAGGCATTGTTTGAAAGCGTATAAGCTATAATTTACAATGCATGTAGGCATTATGACCTAAACTGAACAAGTTTGAAATTTGCAGACAAATCAGAAGTGTTCCATTTTGATAATTTATTAATAGTTTTGCGCTGTACATATTAATGTAATCAGTAAAAACAATAAACCTATCAACTAGCCATATGTCATATGTTGTTCAAAAGCTCTCAAAGCATCAGCATCTGGCTATCTCGCATCTTGCAATCTGTCTGAAAACACGTTAGCTTTCCTGGATATGACGTCATTGGAAATGATGTAGTGTAATAGGGTTGGTCCAACCCAATCGGGTTGGTTCAAATCAGGTTCAAATCAGGCAGAAAGACATATAATTGGTGACTGTTACATGTGGCCACCAGAAGAAGGGGCCAAGAACATAACAGAGACTCAATGATGACTCAAATGGCACAGAATGAAATTGTAAAATCTCATTATTAAAATCATGTCTGCATGCTATGCAAACCTTTAGTCATTGTTGTGTTTGCATGTGTAATTAGTTCTTATTTACAATTATTATGTGTTATTTGTTTGGAGACGTTTTTGAACACTAGGATAAATTATTTTTGCAATGCTATAACTTTTGATTGCTTTGTCATAGCAACACAAAATCTACTCAGTTACAGTTGAAATGATTGCAATAAAACAAAACAAAAAGTTTTTTGGATTTCAGATTCATTATACACCATGAGGTATATTAAGTAAAATCAGAAAAATAAGTGGATATATCAAGTTTTATGTTTTTTTCAGCAGTTTCTTAGGCTGAGAGTCTCAGAATATATCGTAATCTAAATCATTAAAAAATTTGAAAAGTTTTCTTTACAATTTTACCAAACACCTGACCCTACTTTTTTTTAAAAAAAATTTTTTATAGTTATCATCCTTTAATATTGAGTATGCAGCTAAAACAGGAAATCTATAAAAACACCCTCTGAGCTTAAAGGGATAAATATATTGATGCCAACACATACATAAGTGAAATTAATAATTTTGGAGCTGAGTTAGTTTAAGTATGTGTGCTATTCGGGGGGGGCATCTGTAGTGTTTCTCTCTTTGTACTTTTACTGACAACAAAAGCTATGCCCACGGACCTGTAAACCACTGCATATTCTCATGCTCATTCCCATTCACACTAGGCAGAATTCTCATCATCAAAGCCAATGATATTCAAATGAGATGGCTGCTCCAAATCTAGACTGTAAGGTAATACCGTGTGGTACCTGTATGATCTCGTTACAATTGAGCTAGCGCTGGAGTTGTGTTCCTGCACAGGAAATGTGTAGGTGTACTGCGCTAATGTGTGCTAGTATGCAGCAGTATTGGGGCCCACTTTATATTAGGTGGGCTTAACTACTATGTACTTAACCATGTGATACAATGTACTTATTATGTACATGTTGTTGCATTGTAATTACATTTAAATGACCTGCATTTAATTATATTTGAAGTTACACTGTTAACTTTACCCCTAACCCAGCCCTTACCCCAAAACCTAAATCTAACCCATAATCCTAACCCTAACCCTATCCTTACTCCTAATAAATGTGGCCATTTTGCAGAACAACATGTATTTACCCAGTAAATACATTGTCTTGTATGTATTTAATGTTAGTACATAGTACATCGTTTTTACAGTGCATTGAAACATAATAAATATAACATTAGAAAGCTGAGACTCTCTTTTTCACCCCATCCACATTCCTAACCAAGTTAGCCACAGCAGAGACAGCCTCCACCTCACTTTCCCATACTCGCCTCTTACTTTCCGACGTGATATGAATATCAAGCTTCCCAAGGAGAACTATTTTCCATGCAGTAATTTCCTCAATGAGAACCTCCAGCTCTTAATAGATAGATCAATTTGTCTTTTTGATTTACCATAGAATTTTCAAATAATTGCACCTTGGAATGTTCTCACAAACTTCTTATAATTTATTGTAAGAACTTTCTACATTAAAAAAAAAAATTATAATAATATCTGTTTTGGACTTGGACGAAAATGTATACTTTTGTGTCATTGTACCAGACTTTGTGTGAGCAGTCACAGGCTCTGATTCTGCACACTTCTTAAGGTTTGACTTCTGAAATCCTGCTTCATGCACTTTTATAAAAACAGTTATCTTGATTAAGTTTGTTTTGTGTGAACACCACACTAAATGAGGTATTGGATGTTTACAATATGTACTTGATTTCTGTATAAATTTGTGCCTTGTGACTGATGTCACTCCACAATTGATTGGCAGGGTCTTAAAGCTGTAACATATGACAGAAAATGTATTTACAAACTAGCAGCATTAAAAAAGCACATGATTGGGAGCAATTACAGTTAAAGTCAGAAGTTTACAGACACCTTTGCCAAATACATTTAAACTCAGATTTTCACAATTCCTGACATTTAATTGTAGATATCATTCCCTGTCATAGGTCAGTTAGGATCATTACTTTATTTTAAGTATGTGAAATGTTTGGATAATTGTTGAGAGAATTATTTATTTCAGCTTTTATTTCTTTCATCACATTCCGAGTGGGTCAGAAGTTTACATACACTTTTGTTAGTATTTTGTAGCATTGCTTTTAAATTGTTTAACATTTTGGGTAGCCTTCCACAAGCTTCTCACAATAAGTTGCTGGAATTTTAGCCCATTCCTCCAGACAGAACTGGTGTAACTGAGTCAGGATTGTAGGCCTCCTTGCTCGCACATGCTTTTTCAGTTCTGCCCAAAACTTTTCTATTGGATTTAGTCAGGGATTTGTGATGGCCACCCCAATACCTTAACTATGTTGTCCTTAAGCCATTTTGCCACAACTTTGTAGGTATGCTTGGGGTCATTGTCCATTAGGTAGACCCATTTGTGACCAAGCTTTAACTTCCTGGCTAACATCTTGAGATGTTGTTTCAATCAGTCATGTATATTCCTTCCCCAGGATGCCATCTATATTGTGAAGTGCACCAGTCTCTGCTGCAGAAAATTACCCCCACAACATGATGCTGCCACCCCCATGCTTCACCGTTGGGATGGTGTTCTTTGGCTTGCAAGCCTCACCCTTTTTCCTCCAAACATAACGATGGTCGTTATGACCAAACTGTGAAATTTTTGTTTCATCAGACCAGAGGACAAAAAGTAAGATGTGCACTTGCAAACTGTAGTCTGGCTTTTTTATGGTGGTTTTGGAGCAGTGGCTGCTTCCTTGCTGAGCAACCTTTCAGGTTATGTCGATATAGGACTTGTTTCACTGTGGATATAGATACTTGTCTACCCGTTTCCTCCAGCATCTTCACATGGTCCTTTGCTGTTTTTGCACCAAACTCCATTCATCTCTCGGAGACAGAATGCATCTCCTTCCTGAGCGGTATGTTGGCTGCATGGTCCCATGGTGTTTATACTTGCATAATATTGTGTGTACAGATGAACGTGGTGCCTTCAGGCATTTTGAAATTGCTCCCAAAGATGAACCAGACTTGTGGAGGTCCACAATTATTTTTCTATGGCCATGGCTGATTTATTTTGATTTTCCCATGATGTCAAGCAAAGAGGCACTGAGTTTGAAGGTAGGCCTTAAAATACATCCACAGCTACACCTCCAATTCATTACACCTCCTATCAGAAGCTGATTGGCTAATTGCCTAAAGGCTTGACATCATTTTCTGGAATTGTCCAAGCTGCTTAAAGGTACAGATAACTTAGTGATTGTACATTTCTGACCCACTGGAATTGTGATATAGTCAATTAAAAGTGAAACAATCTGTCTGTAAGTTTGTCAAAACTATAGTTTGCTAATATGAAATCTGTTGAGTAGTTAAAAAATTAGTTTGAAAGAGTCATGTTGCGCCACGCGAGGGTCGGACGTGTGAAAAACAAGTTCTAGTTTTTAATTCTTTTTGTATCATAAACCGGTGAGATGAGATACACCCAGCTTCGTAACTGTTCTAAGAAGTCAACGTGTCAAAGAATTCAAAATCCTCGGGCTCTGGATATTAAAGGACACTTACATGCTCAAGCTGATACCTAAGACAGGGCCGTAGACCAGGGACTTGGTCTGGACAGAAATTCAGTGGTAACTGGCGAGCATGTCTGTGATGCTGGCGAAAGTCATAGCTGACCTGGAGGATCTTGATGTAATACGTTGATCAATGGAGGCGAAATTCTCTGAGTTGGTTACAAGAATTGGGGACGTCAAAAGACAGATAATTTATCTAGAGTCATCAGAGAGGGAATAAGATGCTAATCTGCTAGTGACCAAGATAAACTTGGAACGTATTTGGGAAAAACTGGAGGATAATCGGTAAAACAACATCCGAATTTTTGGAATTTCTGATCAAGAGGAAGGCAGAGATATGGTGAAGTTCCTAGACGAGCTCTTCCCGAGTCTGCTCGGCATAACAGGCCATAAGCTGGAAATCGAGTGAGCTCATAGAGTCCCGGTTCTCAGATCCGCTGAGGGAGACAGGCCCGATCAAATTTGGCCAAATTTCTGAGATCATCCGATAAAGGTCATGTGTTACGCCAGCAAGGAGCAAAGGAAAGCTTTCTTGGAAAATCACAGCATTTTCTTGTTCCCATACTTTGTAAATTTGACAAGAGAAAACATGATCGATTCAAGGAATGCAAGAAACTATTACATCTAGAGATGTCCCGATCGATCGCCCACCAATCAAAATCGGCCGATATTCATCTTAAAACAGTGATCGACGAGTGGCCGATTATTTCTAGATTTAGGGCCGATCTTTTTTGCAGCATGCAGGCAATCACACAAGCACTGCTCCTCTAATGAATGAGTGCTTGCTCAGCCCTTGAAGCATGATAGAATGGAGTTGTTGGCAATTCTAAGCATTCACAAATTTAAATTGTCAGACATGATGTAATTGAGATGAATATGCCGGTTTGTTTTTAAAAACATGTAAGAATTACATGTGTACGAACATACATTTTCCCATTTTCTACAGTCGTTACGGTAGTTATTTGGTCTTGTTGCACAGTTAACAGGAAGAGGATACAGAGGCTGCTAACAGGTTTAAAAACAAATTAAACAACAAATAAACATGCAAATACACGATACATGGCTTGAGTTGAGACAATCAGATGTTGTGTTGGGTGATAGAGACAATTATGAGCACTTTTAGCTTTACTCATCATCAGTCACTCATCCCAATATAAATCAGATTAATGTTGGTCACAATACCACTAATAATAAATATAACTGTTTAACCTTCAATAACGACACCGCGTCTTCATGCATTTGCTTAATAATTAGTGATTTGTGTTACAGCAAAGCTCAAAGACAGTAAACAGACCATAGATATGAATGATTTCTCACTGGAGCAGTTTTAGAGCTTGTTATGAATATATTTTTCTTATTTTTGAATGTATCTCTGCGGTGTGTGATGCTTTCATGTTTTTTACTGGTTGTCAGTATGTCACAATGGCATTTTGATATTGACAACAAAACTATTAATAACTGTTTCATTATTGTTGAACTTGGGCCTGTTCAAATTTAACTGTACGCCACTTTTAAGTGGAATTGCAAAAAAATTATTTGTTTTATAGAATAATTTTTTGGTTTTGACTATTCAAGTCAAGCTGTTTACACCATTTGTAAGTGTAAGATTTCTATTCATCCATACAGAACTCAATGGATTTGTGATTTATTTTTGTACCTGAATATAAAAGTTAAATAAGCTATTAAACCATTCTAAGTAGAAGTTGATTTTATATGTGAGTTTTATAAAAATTATAGCTGCACTAAGTTAAATGCATTAAGCTGAAGACATCTTTTAGTTACTTTGTTTACTTAGTTATTTTTGTAAACCAACAAAAACTGTCTGCAGCTCTATTATCTAGACAAAAACAAGTATCGGATCTGACTCAGTATCGACAGATATTTAATATTTATATATCGGATCGGGATCAGGGGCCAAAAAAGCTGATTGGGACATCCCTACTTACATCAATGGAAGATCGCTTTTGCACTGATGTTTTCTGTCAAACTGAGAATAGATACTAAGGATGGCCACAAAATATTTACATGCCCACACCAAGCATTGTCTTTCATAGAGACAATGGGGTGTGTAAGCCTTTTGGTGTTTCTTACGTGGCCCCCAAGTGAGCTTACCTCACTGAGCATACACTTGACTGTCTGAGGAAGCTGGGTGCCATTTTGTTTATTTTTGAGCTGGCTACGCCTAGCGGCTGGAGATTATTTTGTGTAGTAACACACCTGCAAGAATCTCTTGCATCGATGGAGGATTGCTTTTGCACTGATGTTTCTGGTCAAATTGAGAATAGATTCTAAGGATGGCCGTAAAATATTTACATGCCCACAACAAGCAATGTCTTTAATAAAATCAACGGACCAAGGAAGTCATGGTGTGTTTCTCACATTGCCTCCATGTGAGCTAGTCTCGCTGAACATACATTTGACTGTCTGAGGAAACTGGGTGCCTTTCTTTTTTCTTTTTGTGCTGGTTCCGCCTAGTGGCTGGAGTTTGTTTTGTGGAATAACACTCCTTCGGGACAGTTGTGGATGAAAAGATCTTTGTTTTGCAGGACATTGGAAGGATTAAGTAATCTGCTGCACTTATGAAACAGCCAGGTCACTGAACATTCGTTTGACTGTCCGAGGAAACTTTTTGTTTTTGTATGTGTGTGTGTGTGTGTGTGTGTGTGTGTGTGTGTGTGTGTGTGTGTGTGCTGGTGCCGCTAGCGGCTGGAGTTTGTTTTGTGGATGAACACACCTTCGATACAGTTTTATGAATTAATCTACACATTTTTTGTGTTTATTCTACTTATTGGCTAGAGTTTGTTTTATTGATTATCTTATGTTATGTAATTCTGTCTCACAAAATTTGTATAGAAACACCGGACTTGAGCAATCAGATGGCAAAGTTTTTTTGTTCAGGGGGAAGTTCAGGGTTTTATTACTGAACTAATGTTGGAATGTGGTCTTTCTTATCTTATATTTTTTCTAATATGTCAAAATGTCAAATGTTAATATGAGTGGATTGTCTCTCTCCATGTGGAATGTGAATGGGTTGGGGCACCCCATAAAAAGAAGGAATGTTATTTATTTTCTTAAACATAAGAAATATGATATTGTGTTTCTTCAAGAAACTTGAAATATGGGAAGATTTGGGGTGGATGTGTTTACTTAAGTGCTGGCTCAAGTAAGAGCAGGAGAGTCATTACATTGATAAGTAAACATCTACAATTCAAATGTCTCAAACTGAGTAAAGATAAATTATGAAGAGTCATTAATGTTTTAGCAGAAATTCAGGGTTGATTTTGGCTAATAGTTACACACCTAACGCTGACGATCAGGGCTTTTTTATAGATCTTGAAGAGATGTCTCAAACCGTTGGCACCCCATATGATATAATATTGGGAGGAGACTTTAATCTATTGATGATTCAGTCCTTGATCATAGTGAAGCAAAAGTGCGCAAGCCCCCTAGAGTAACATTGATGCGTGTGAAAATCTTGGTCTTACAGATATTTGGAGACTTTTAAACCCATCTGGGAGGGACTATACATTTTTTCATCAGTTCATAAGATTTACTCTAGAATAGATTTTTTTTTTATATCTAAATCCCTAATTTCATCTGTTGTTGATTGCTCAATTGGAAACTTCTTAGTCTCAGATCAAGCCTGGTGAGATTAGAGGTGATCCCTTTTGCAAAATCCTGATTTTCAACAAATGTCAAAGGCTGAAATCAATGTTTATATGGAGACCATCTGGTCCACAGTATCCTCTGTGGGTGTGGCTTGGGAGGCACTTAAGGCAGTTCTTAGGGGTCGGATCATACAGTATGCCTCATTCATCAAAAAAACCAAAGCATGAGAACTTGCGGAGTTTGAAGGGAATATTAAAAGTTCAGAGGCAGAGCTGAAGCACCGAATGTCGTCTGATGGCCTCAGAGAATTTATCCGATTGAAATACAGATATAATACTATTTTGTCATGGAAGGTGGAGTTTTGGCTATTCAGTGCTAGACAGTCATACTTTGAATCGGGGGACAAAGCACAGAAGCTTTTTGCCCCACAGAAGTATTCATTCCTTTTCAAGTTCTCAGGATACAGAGTTAATTGGTCTAAATCCAAAGCTCTGGCTCTGACAGCGTACTGCCCAGTAATGGTTTTCCAGCCTGGCTCCTCCAGTGGCCCAAACAGGGTATTAAGTATTTGGGCATTTTAATCCCAGCTAATTTTTCTGATTTAGTTAGAGTTAATTTTGATCCCCTAATAATTTTGTTTTTGAGCGATGTGGGCAGGTGGGCTTCATTACATTTCACTACTTTCATAAATTCAACTATCTGCTACAATCTCTCCCTATAGATATCCCCCTCTCTTATTTAAAGCAATTTTATAGCATAGTGAAGCCCTTCATTTGGAATGGTAAGCGTCCCAGATTACATTTCAATAAGTTGCATAGGCCGGTTGACAAAGGTGGGATAGGCCTACCTAAGATTTTGTTTTAGTATTATGCATTCAGTCTCAGACATTTAGCTCATTTGTCACTTCCACCTGAGAGAGACCCTCCCTGTTTTGGTATTGAACAGTAAGTCCTTGCCCAATTTGGCCATTGCAAAGCCTTTCTATATGTAAGAGAACTTCTCAGTAGGCAGTTCAGGTCAGTCACTTTTAATGTTTTACCAATGTAATACAGACAGCTTCAACGATATATACAATACAGCACTGAGCCTTCAGCTTCACACATATCTCTCTGTCTCTCTCTCTCTCCATGGAGGCCCTCTGGCTGCTTTTTATGCCGCTCTCCCCGTGCTCACTGAAATTAGAGACAGGTGTTAGACATAATTTAGCTCAGGTGTAAGCGCCCTTACCGCTTTTCTCTCCCGGACGGGCGCTTGACCACGCCCCCGCTGCCACACTATAAAACTAATCGAAGAAGTTAAGTTACGCCACGTTACGCCACTTTTGTCCATGCCGAGTGCAACTCTGACATTTATTTAAATGTTACCTCAAGCATATGGCAGAACCCAAAATTATGTATTAATAAGTCCCCTTTTATGCTGGTCAGAGTGGATTGTGAGGGAGGTTAATACACTCTTTTGAAAATTTGGTTCAACATTTTGGGAACCCAAAATGCGGCATCTACTGTGTACTATTTTTGGGAGTAGCATACACCTCTCTAAAGCGGCAGAAACTCTGGGAGTGGTGATTACTGCTTTAAGAAAATGTCATGAGGCATCAGTGTATTACTCCCTGCTAATTCAGAGTCTGGGGGATGGAGAGTAGAGGTCTTCACGGGTCCACCCAAACCCGAGGACCCGGGACCGTCCCGGGACACATTACGGGTTCGGGTCCATATTTGTAACGGTCAGTAGGTTTCCGTTCGGGTCCCATTCTTGTACTTCAGGCCCTGGGTCTGTTTAACTTCTGCAGTGATCCGATGACTTTAGCAATTGATGATTGGCTCTTTTATTTAGATGGCGGGACATATTCTGCCATATCGGTGTTTGACAGATGACGTAAACCAAAGTGCATTATTCGCATCTGCGCGGTTTTTGAGATTTTGTGGTTTGAGTTTGTTCGCATTGTTTATCTAAAATCTATGGTCAGACAAATCTCAGAGAGCACAGATGACAGCAAATTAGTAAAGCTAACATCAGCAGCCACAATGAGTGGATTATAAATGCTCTTTCAATCAGCAAGAGAGGAAAATCATGGATGTTATTATACCAACTTTCTTGGCAAGGAGGATGGATTGTATGTGTCAAGGTCAGGTACAGGAGAGATGGCTACTAATTTAACATTAGTTAAGACACAAAGTTTTACTTTCACAACTTGTAAATAAACTTAATTAGCTGTGTTAATAGCAATTAGCTGTGGGATCTGTGCCGATCGGGTTCAATCGGGTCTGTGTGTCTCGACCGGGTCCGGGTCCAAACTTTCAAATAATAGACGGGTCCAGGTCGGTTCCGGATTGCACATTTCCAGGTCTATTCGGGTTTGGGCACACATTTTTGGACCTGTGAAGACCTCTAGGAGGGAGTATGGGCTAGGATTCTTAAAAACATCAAGTCTATATCTAGAGATGCAACGGTGTGTCATATGCAATTCACGATTTTACATAGATTTGATTGGACCCCCTCTAGATTTTATAGGCTTGGTCTTAAAGACATACCCTCCTGCTGGCGATACCAATCGGAGGATGGAGACTTGGCCCTTGTTTTTTAGTGGTGCATTCAGATCCAGAAATTCTGGTTGAAGGTTAAGAATTTTGTGTGTGACGTGGTGGGCACTCAGGTTTCGTTTTGCCCTGGACTTTGTGTTTTGGGCAATGGAGCAGTCATCGATGTGGGGAATAGTCACATAGAGAATTTGCCAGGCAGATTATTTTGAGGGGTTGGAGGTCAAATGGGGCTCCTCCATTTCCGGAGTGGTGCAGATGGGGAGGGTGGCGGCTTTTGAAGAGGTGTCATTGGGAAGACGGGGTAACTTTTTGTTTGAAGGGCTTTCAGGGTGGGGCATGGAGAGAGTAGTGTAGTTTTGGTTGAATATGATATTTTTTGTTTGTTTGATTTATTTATTTCTGTATATCTACTTATGTGTGACCACAGGGATGTTTGTTTGGGGACGGGGTTGGGGATTGGGAGGGGTAGGGGTGGTTGTGGGGTTTAAATGTTGTTTGTACATATATATATATATATATATGTATGTTTTTTTCTTTTCTTTATTATTGTAAGATTTTATAAAAAATGTCATTACAAAACAATTTGTTTAAATGACTTCAAATTAAGTGCAAGTAAACTTCTGACTTCAATTGTATATTTTAGATTTACTCTTTCTCTTGTTCTTGAAGAGGGCCGAGGTTGCTATATGCTTCAATAAGACATGACACCTCCTGATATATGATGCTGATTCATCATTTGTCTCTTTTCTATTTCAGGACCCCCATTTATTGTTTCTCCACCAGACAACATAACGGTAAACATATCCCAGGATGCATTCTTCACTTGTCAGGCTGAGGCGTATCCTGGCAACCTAACGTACACCTGGTTCTGGGAGGAAGATAACGTCTACTTCAAGAAGTAAAGTTATGATCGGGTTCATTATACCATACTCCCCACTGTCTGAGTCCTGTGTCCTTGTGGATTTTGTCACAGTCCATGTAGTTTCGTCATCACCATTCAGGCTTCAGTGAGTTTGACATTAGGGACTATTTGTCGTACTGTTCTAGGTTTTGGTGAACATTTTTGTAAACCTTTAAGGTTTTGACAAACATCTAGTTGTGTGGGTGGTGAAATGTATGTACATTCGATACACAGTCAGTATCATTGCACAGTTTCATTGCAGTAGGCTGCAGTTATCTAGTATGAAAGGTATATTTACAAGAGTGAAAATGTATAAGAATATATTTATAAGAGTGAAAAAGTTTTAACACTTGAAATTAAATGTAGTTAAAAGTGAACTTCATTTTTTATTTTCTCGGAAAGTTTATTATGACAGTTTCTTGTGTGTTTCTCACTTGTGTTTACATTGTGTGCATTTCATTGTGTGTCAGTGTGTCATTAAATTTTTTTGGAGGTCACACACCTTGTGTGTGTCTCTGTATCTCTCTGTGTCCATATGTGAACCATTTTACTGACAATTAATGGAGGTGCAGCAGCTACAATTTCAAATAATCCAATAATAATAATCATAATATCAGTGTCAATCTTGGCTTCTCTAATCACACTTAGAGATAGATATGTTAGAAATTGGTTGGGGTAATAAATACTGTTAGGGAATACATTGCTATGTCAGGGATCCCACTGTCATTGAGGGAATTTTAAAACTGATTTCAAAGCCTGGAAAAGTCATGAAAATGAAAGGGGCAGTTCACATAAAAATGAAAATTCTGTCATCATTCCCTCTTGTCGTTCCAGACCCATATGACTTTCCTTTTTCTGTCAAGCACAAAAGGAAATAATTTTGTAAATGTTCCTGTAAAGGGGTTCAATGGGAAGGAGGAGGCGAGAACCGGCTTGGCAATGTAAATAATAGTTTAATTGGTAAACTTAAAACAGAAGACACAAATATACCTAGACATCTACCTAGACGAGGGAGGGGACAAAGGGAGGGAAACAGAAATAATTAAAATGGGGGGTACTTCCTGTAACAGTGTAGGGGGCCCTCCTAGGCGGCCCTACCACTCCAGGCGGTCGGGGAAAACTTCCCTCCTCCCCTCGCGGACGTCGGTCTTCCTCCGACCCCTCCGCGTTTCTGGGGGATGGCAGGGCTTTCCTCCACCCCTGGCAGCGGCTCCATCGCTCCAGGCAGTCGGGGAATCCAGTCCCCACTCGCCTCGCGGACGGCGGCCGTTCACCGCGTCTGGGCGGTCGGTCTACTCCCTCCCCCAGTGGATGGCAGCGGCGCTCCCCTGGGTGGACGGCAGTGTCGAAGACTCAGCAACGAGCATCCCTCCTTCTTCCCGGGCTTCGGCACCAGTGTAAAGGTGTTCAATGGGAAGGAGGAGGCGAGAACCGGCTTGGCAATGTAACTAATAGTTTAATTGGTAAACTTAAAACAGAAGACACAAGCACACACATGACGGACATGTCCGTAAACTATCTCTCTCTCGTCGCACCACCGTCTGCCATCGGCCTTTATCCCTCTCGGAGGCTTAATTAGCCTGATAAGGGACCGGGTGTGTATAATCATGACCCGCCCCCGCCCTCTGCCCTGCCACAGTCCCGTTGGCTAAATTCAATAATCATATAATACATTATAATTATCCACCTTGTCACCCTGCACACACATACAGTATCATCCTGTACTGAGGCGCACATCGCCATAAACACATCAAAACGGTCAAAGACGTCCATCTAGTGCAATCTAGTAGCTCAGCTACTCAACTCAAGTCAACTCAACCTTTATTTATAGAACACATTTATAACAACAGGAGTTGACCCAAAGTGCTTTACAATACACATCTCAGTCACAACATTATATGCATAATATACCCTTAAATAAATACTAATAAATACCTGAGCCTAAAATCTATATCCTTAATTAAAATTTATTCAAAAGCAAATTAGTAAAAATGTGTTTTTAAAGCAGATTTAAAAAGGCAAAGTGTCGGAGCTGTCCTGATATGAAGTGGAAGCTTGTTCCAGAGTTTGGGGCCTACAATAGCAAATGCATGATCGCCATTCAATTTGTAGCGACAACGAGGAACTTTCAGCAGAAGTTGGTCAGCTGACATAAGTGCTCTAGTAGGAGAATAAGGGACAAGACAGTCACAGATATATTGAGGTGCGAGACCAGACAGAGCTTAGGATAGAGGATAGAGCATAATTTTAAAATCTATCCTCCATTTTATGGGGAGCCAGTTGGGATGCTAATACTGGAGTAATGTGATCAGCTAAATAAAACAGAATGGGGTCTCCTTTTCAGAGTTGTGACCATGTATTTTAAAAGCTGATACTTGACAATGATCAAAGACATCTGTCTAGTGAATCAAAATAGCCCAGATTGGTCCCCTTTTGTGTTCAGGAATAGTTAGATGGACACACTAGGCCTATCCATCCTGTTCTTTCTCTGTTTATGGGTAGGCATTGATGTTGTTGCTGTTGAGGTGGTCATGAAATAATGGGCCCCCAAATGACATAGTTATGTTGCGGAAGTAGAGAACGAGGTGTTTTTGCAGCTTGGTTTCAATAAATGCTTTTATTGCATTGGGATTAGGTTTCTAAATTTACAGTATGTCTTTATAGTAGAATGACCTCTTATATGTCAAAATATAGGAAAATTGTATTTCTAATGACATGATCCATTTAATACTGACAGTAAACATTAATGGTTAATGCTATTCATTCTCCAATATTGGATTTCAGTGCTGTTTTTGGACTTTATTAATGATTTAATCTGAGAGTTAATAACAACTTAAATTACGGTCTGTTCATCGTAAAATCTTTGAATGCGTTCGGAAGACTTGTCATATGAGTTTCATGGAATACTTTTGACATTTTTATGTGCTTTATTAAGCGTTAAACTGAGTCCATAAGTACTGCCATTGCATTGAATTCAGCCAACGGGATTGGGGTTTGGAATAACATAAGGGTGATTAAATAATTAGATAATTTGCATTTTTGCTGAACTATGCCTTTACTGAAGTCATGTAAATTTCTCTTGTGACAGTTTTTGTAGTTATGCTCAGCTGAAACATATTCTACAGGCTAGAAATTGCTCTTTGTAAGTGCAATTTTTTATTATAAAATATATATTTTTTTTAATTAAACATCATTATTCAGTAATCATGAAAGCTAAAAAAAATCATGGAAATGTCATGGACATTCATTAGTCAAAAGGTGTGTGAATCCTGCAAAATTATTATGTGAGATTTGTTTAATGGATTGAGCTTCACTAAATTCTGTTGCTCAGAAAAGGCAAAATGCATGCCTATAGTGTGGCCTCTGTGTTAACCTTGAATAGAAAAGGGCACAAGATGAATGCCTATAATCATAATAATTTGACTTGTCACAGCACTTTGAAAGAGTCTGATTCTATTCAGGCTCCTCTGACCTCCCTCTCAGCCTCACCATAGACCCTCTCAGGTTCTCATGACATGCTCCCCTCCCTCGCTCCCTCATGACAAGAATATCTAGTGGCATGTGCTTGTGTCATCATACGCTCTGCTAACACTGATTATAAGAAGCGGTGCCCTGAGCCATCATAGACTTGCTCATGCGTGGCCTGTACACTCTATAGAAGAAGGATAATATGGCTGTGTGAAGCAGGGCAGGTGGAAGCACAGGCAAGAATAGAGGCCACGCAGGCATTTTGCCTGCTGGAGCGTATTTCTTTCCCTCTGATCTCTGCTTCGGTCTCTCCATTTGTTCTTGTTAAAAGAGGACTGTAATACATGAGGCTTTCAGCCATTGTGACAAGGCTTTCAGTTGGGCCAGATTTCCTGGAAGTTTTAAAGGCATACACAGATAAAGGACTAGTTCACCCAAAAATGTAAAGTTTGTCAAAAAATCCGTATGCAATATTTTTTTCTGTGGAACAAATTGAGGAAGGTGTTTTCGCAGCTCTTTTCATACATTGACACTACATACTAGCCACATCCAAAGTGGAGTAAAAAAAACAAAACTTAACCATAAAAGTAGTCCATATAATCAAAGAATTTTTAGCAAGTCAGTCCACTCGGTGCCATCTTTGGAACACTCCGGGGCAGCTATTTTTATGCAAACAAGCGGCATAAAATGCAGCACCTATCTATTTGAATGGGTAAAGACCGAAATCTCCAAAACGGTTCATCAAGATTACAATCAAAGACAATTTTTCAGCAGTAAAATATGACAACACTTGTATCATAAATTGTGCTTCTTTACCCCAGATTATGCAAAAAAACGAACATTTTCCAGCTTGTCTAGCTAATGCTTATGCGCGTCGATTTGTTTGACAGGCGATGTCTATATCTAAAAGGTGATTGGCTCTTTTACCTCGAAGGCAGGACTTTCTTTCTACATCCGTTAACCGTTGGGTGTTCCAATTTCTCCCATCCATTTTAATAGAAGTGGCCTGTCTCTGCTAAATAGTCTCATGAACTGTATCTAAAGTCTTCTGGAGCCATACAATAGCTTTGTGTGAGGAACAGACCAAAATTTATGTAATTTCACTGAAAATAATTTCATCCACTGTAGCTTTAAAAATCAAATATGGTGCTTTTCATAAAATCACATCATGTTGGATGTCAATTACGTCATCTAATGTCATTGATTTTTGCGTTGCTCTTGATGAAACGTCATTTATGTCAAAACTGATGCTTGCAGGCAGCTTATTTCATTTTTGGCCTGATCTATGCTAAACTTGGTTTCAGTTTCCTAGTGTCATCTTTTTCCAAAATAATGGAAAACTGTGTTTTAGTTTGGATGAGAGGCATAAACGTAGCAAAATGAATGTGTTTTCAAATGAAAATCTTAGACTCTATGTGGCTTTAGAGCTTTGGCAGAGGGAAATTTGGTCTGTTCCTCACATAAGCTATTGTATGACTTCAGAAGTCTTGTTATATAGCACACAAGTCGTCCTGTATGGACTACTTTTATGGTGCTTTTTGGTGTATTTTTGTAGAGCTTGACAGCCATGGTCAATAGGACCTGTCATTGAATGGAAAAAGAGCTGCATAAAGATTATATTTTTTATTAGATTAGATTTTATTTGTAGAGGTTTGAAACAACATGAGAATGAGTAAATAATGACAGAATTGTAATTTTTGGGTGAACTATACTTTAAAGTCTGAATCATTGTCAATTTAACTAGTGTCAATTGTGGAAATCAACATCAGTAACACTGATGCAAATTCAACTCTGTCTCTCTCTCTGTTTGTCCTGTCACTCTTTCTTTCTCTCTTTCCAGTGACCTCAAGCGCAGAGTGAGTATTCTGATCGATGGTTCGCTCATCATCTCCCAGGTGAAACCAGAGGATGCTGGGAGATACACCTGCGGCCCTAGTAACAGCCTTGGCCGCCCCCCCTCTGCATCAGCGTACCTGACAGTGCATTGTGAGTCAGTCTGCTGAGCAATCTGCTGATACACCACCACTTCTCTTCCCCTTTCATTATTATATTATCCTTTGCTGGCACCCCTTAAAAATCACAACCTCTCTGCATTGCACAGCGCATGAACTGAAATGAACTGCAGTTTGTGGGCAAGTAACCATTAGAATAGAATAAAGTTCCCTACTTTCCCAGAAAAGATATGCTGCTCATTCTAGATTGTGTAATAAGAAACTGATTTCCTGAGTTTAATCTGAATTAAGTCATTCTGTTTTACTAATTTAAGATATAATGCTGGTCATTATTGCAAAATTAACCCAGACATGGTGATCTTGTATCATCCTAAAGCCGGTTTATTTTGTTATAACGACTGGGTGATTGTACATTATCCCACTGATTATATGGCTACTAATCAAACAACTAAATAAATGGGCATGAAATATTGATCTGATATTAAATAACATTATAATGTAAGAAGAAAGAGACATAAAACTAGCACAGTGTAAGAGATGAGTTGCAAGGGACATTGGTTAAGTATGCTGATATTGACCAATCCGAATCAAGTATTCCAGACTGATGTGTAATAAGGTATTATTCATTTTCTCTGCGGTGAATTCATTTTTGATGGACCAATGATTCCCAAGTACTGATAAAAATAGTACATGCGTGTTAGTATTCCATTATGTAATGCATGATGTAATGCAGGTTTTATATTACTGACGTATTGAGAAAGAATACAGCCTGAGTATATGATTAGAATATGGATTAAGCAGGGATGTCAAGCAACAACCAACAGATTGTCTTATCATTGAATATCAGATTATGTTTAAATCTTTTTGTATGGCTTGCTGCAGTATGCAGAATTATATATATGAATGACAGATTTTACTTGCATGATGATCTTTTGTAATTAGTGAGAGGGTTACTTTATTCTCCCAGCAAATTACATCTAGATACACAGCAACGAAGGCATATTAGATTCAACTGCCGCTGTTGGGCAGGCTGACGCTGTCTATTTGCAGCCGAGAGATTGGAATGGCCTGTGTCCCTGGAGTCTGGAGTAGAATTGAAACAGTGACCTTGAGTCAGTAAGCTAGAAGATCACTCAGTCACGGCTCACAACCTCCACGCCGATCGACTAATGCAAAGAAGCCGCCTGAAGTGGCTTTTCGAGACATTAGCATTTTGTTTACAAATCATTGCCCAAAAAACCCATAATAAAATTCAAACATGTTGCAGTTGCTGGGAATGTGCACTGCGAAAGTGACTGTGGTATCCAAGGCAACAGATTTTTCAAATTCCCTCGCTTGGAGGAAGGAGATCAGCCTATGTTGAACTGGCTTGGATAACACAAGTGGCAGAAAGGAATTACACGATAGCTGAATTCCTAGACAGGGACTGCATGAATCTTCCCCTCCCTACACTGCAAAAGAATATATAATAATAATATTTTTTTTTTTAAATAATTTGCCTGTAAATTAAGACAGATTTTATTTATTTTTTTCTCAATTGACATATATAAACCTCACTAACTAACTTCACTCACCCTTATGCTGTTTAAAACCCTTATTCATTTTTAGTCTCAGTCACCATTAACTCTCATTGTATTTTCTTTCCATAAAATAAAAATGAATGGTTGCTGAAGCTAACATTTTGCCTAGCATTTGCCTAGAAAGTCATATGGGTTTGGAACAACATAAGGTTGAGTAAATATTTTTTTAAATTTCGATGAACTGTGCCTTTAATACAGGATATGCATTGTTCACTGAAAACAAAAATGATATGCGATATGTATTTCTCAAGTAAATGCACCTTGTTTAATGATATTTGGATATTTTTACTGGAATACAAGACAAAAATGCTGATTAATAACATTTTCAGTCTGGCCACCTAATGCTTGTGTGTTGCAAACAGAGACAGAGAGAGAGATAAAGTGTAGTGTGTATGTGACAGTAACTGAAAAAATTCTGGTGGGTGGGGGGGGGTGTAAAAGAATGACATCATTCTATGTGGAAACCCTCTTCTCTGCAGTGATGTCATCTGCAGACACTCTGGCAGGCTTAGTTTGGGTGCTGGCGGCACCTTTAGGTGGCTGACAGCATTGCAGTTTGGATCTTTACACTGAGCATGCCCTTATTTCCTCTTCCTTTTTCTTTACCTCTCTCCTCTTTTTTCCTATTCCATTCTTATGTCTTCATCACACAATGCCATACTCTGCCTCTCTCTTCTTTGATTCTGTATTATTTTTCTCAGCTCTAATCTTCTCTTCTGTACCACTCCTTTCATCCTCCTGTACCCCTCCCAGACCGCCCGGATTCATTTTTGCTAAAAATAGACCCCGGCACTTTGCTAGGCGTTATGTTGGAGCAGTGGATTTCTTTTCTAAGAACTGCTCTCTCCCTTGCTATCTACTTCTTCCTAAATCCATGTCTTCTGAAATGATATGATGGCTTTGGGTGAGAAACAAAGCAAAAATTCAAATCTTCACTTCTGCCCAGCTCTCCAACAGACATTCTAACGAGAATTCTCAAACGTGTATGCATCAAGCATGAGGACATGTGAATGAGCTTCTCTCATGAATGTGCATTGGAGAGCTGGGCGGAAGTGAAGATTTTGAGACAGCATGAGGGAAAAGTAAATGATGATAGAATTATAATTTTTGTGTGAACTATACCTTTAAGCATTGAAATAATAGATCATCATTTACTCACCATTATGTTGTTATAAACTCATAAGACTTTTTCTTGTGTGAAACACAAAAGGTGAATTTTGACAAAGATCCAGAATGCTCTTTTACATATAATGAAAATGAATAAGGACTGGGACTGTCAAGCCCAAAAGTTAAAAATAAAGCACCATAACATTTTCCATAACACTTGTCTGCTATATTCCAAGTCTTCAGAATCCACACAATAGCTTTGTATGAAGAACAGACCAAAATGTAAGTAATTATTCACTGAAATTCTTGCCCTACATTTTAGCTCTCAAATAACAAATGTCGCTATCAAATGCATCAACAAGGTTTAATGTCAATATAGTGGAATGTACCGCACAAATTGTATGGGCAATTTTAAAGATACTTTAATGGTGTTTTTTTTAAGTATATGGTTGGTCACCATTCACTTTCAATTTATGGAAAAAAGCAACTTGGACATTCTGCTAGATAACTCCTTTTTGTGTTCCACACAAGAAAGTAATACAGTTGTGGAATGACATGAGGGTGAGTAAATAATGGCAGAATTTTAATTTTGGATGAAACATCCCTTTAATTTGTAACTTTTGTTGTGTCCTGTAGACCCTGCCCGAGTGGTAAACATGCCACCAGTCATTTATGTGGCCATCGGATTGCCGGGGTACATCCGCTGCCCGGTGGATGCCAACCCGCCTGTCACTTCAGTGAAGTGGAAAAAAGACGGCCTGCCTCTGCGGATAGAGAAGGTGAGTCCAGACACACAGCGATCTCAATTCAGCCGCCTTCTGTTTTCATGGATATGGGCATTTCTCCTACAGTCAGTCTTCAGAAATATCTGAATGGATTCAAAGATCTTTCCCAGCCGACTGAAGTGAGGAGGGAATGAGGGTGTGCTGGGGGCTTTATTCACAGTTTACATTGATCTTATACTTCCACACAGACAGATGAAAAGATAACTGGCTCATATTGGACAAAAGTAAAATAGGGACTTAAGGACATTAACAAAGATTCTCGAACCTTGTTCCTTAATGCAGTTTGCTTTCAAGGAGAGTGACCAGAAGTGGGGAGAGACTTATCACGTTACATCCTAAGCGTACAAGTGTACAGAGAGCAAATCCACTCTATAAACTCTCATACCAGCATCCTGAATGAAGTCATCTTACTGAATGGAGTAGCTTTACAGCCAGTGACCACAATAGTACTAAATCTAAATGTGATTTGATGTGGTATTTCACAAAATGTGATTGTGAATGTCTGTGAGGATTCTCAGTTATCCACATCAATGTGGAATGTTCTAGTAGAATAGTCTGCAGGGTTTCCACATAAATGGAAAACCTGGAAATATCACAGAATTTTAAAATTGTAATTTCCAGGCTAGGAAAAGACATGGAAGATAATAACATCTTATAATGTCATAGAAGAATAATGGAATTTTTAAGTGAATATAATTATTATTTTGTTGCTCAAGTTTTGCAAAAGTTTCTCTCTGTTGCAGTACCCTGGCTGGAGCCAAATGGAAGATGGGAGCATTCGAGTGTCTGAGGTGACAGAGGACTCTCTCGGCACCTACACCTGTGTGCCTTACAATAGCCTCGGTACCATGGGACAGTCCCCTCCCGCCCCTCTGGTGCTAAAGGTAAGCATCATTTTATGCAAAATGTAAGTCTTCAAGAATGAGAAGCGAAGGATAGAAGTGGGCCCAAACAGTATAAAAAAAGGTTATTATAAGACACGTGTGTCCTCAAAAATTGTAAAATGTTTGCAATTTAAGGAATATTACAAAAAATGTGTGTTAGAAAACTAATACAGGGCTATTCAACACATACAGTATGTGCTTAACATGTGGTGTTTGGTGGCGGATAGGACCCACCAAAATTCCTGGTGGTTCCTGGAGGGGAGTACAGGCAGGAGGCTGGTCGAGAGCTGGTCATCCCCTGTGAGGCAGAAGGAGACCCATTCCCCAACATTACATGGAGAAAGGTAAGATGCATAAGAGTTTAGTCAATACTCTGTGGGTATCTGCATAACAAAGCCCAAATCTGTTCTCTGTTTGACCAGCAAAGATCAGATCTGAAAAGTAATATCAAACTTTGAGACTTTGAACTGCTTGCTAGACCTGCTTTGTTTTTGTTAAAGGTAGGGAAGCCCAGCAGAAGCAAGCACAATGTCTTACCGAGAGGCAGCTTACAGTTCAAATCTCTCAGCAAGGAGGACCATGGGGAGTGGGAGTGTGTCGCCTCCAATGCCGCCACGAGCATCACTGCCAGCACGCACCTCCTAGTAATTGGTAGGAGGTGTCAATGCAAGCAAAGCAACCCAATGAAGCACCAACATGACTCGAAAATGCTTTATTCTTCCATTTGTTTTCTTTTGGTTATATTAGATGCATTCAAGGGCGTAGATTTGGCTTGAAGTAGCCAAAGCGTGAAGAATAAAGCAAACCATGTTTCCATTGATCAACGTATAAATAATGGGTGCCTGTTTTGATTATTGGGGTGGGAGTCTATGCTCTTGGATGCAATAATTTCCATTAAAGGGATAGTTCACCCAAAAATAAAAATCCTGTCATCATTTACATGTTGTTCTTAACCCTTATTACGTTCTTTCTTCTGTGGACCACAAAAGGAGATGCCAAGCAGAATGACAGCCTCAGTTACCATTCACTTAAATTTTTTGGAAAAAATGCTGCTGTTGCTGCAAAAAAAAAAAAATGGAATGGTCACTAAGACTAACATACTGCCTAAAATCTTCTTTTATTTTCCACAAAGGAAAGTCATGAGTTTAGAACAACATTAGGATGAGTTGGTAGCATATGCAGCTGGAGGAAGACACTGCTATTTCAGTTCTTATATTGGACTTATTCTGATCAGTGTGGCAGCAATAAATCTGGACACTGCGAAATGAAAACTTTGTCATCTATCTGATTAGCAGCCAAACAGTAGTTGCTTAAACAAACTGCAAGTTTTGCCTGTCTGCTATTTAGCTATCTTCAATGAATTCTTCTCTAACAGCCCACTGTATAAAACAAAAGTCCTTTGATATTTTTTTTTGTAAGTATGTGCAAATCTACATATTTGAATAGTCAAAAAGTCGGTGGGTTGTCTGAATGACTAATTGTCTAGTCGTCTGAAGATAGGCCTGTATAATTAGGCTCATTTATTGTAAAATCATATCCACCACACTCAAAACGTGTTCTTATGTTCAAAAACAACTGAAACAGCAGAACACAATGGATTTGAGACACATTTTTAAAGTAATTTTTATTTGTATAGCGCTTCACACAATACATATCACTTCAAGGCCGCTTTACAGAATGTTATGTTGTAATGTCTGTAATGTCTTAAAGCAGTTTCATTGAAAAAACGTATCCATGCCTTAAAATTATTTGTCTTTAGGCCCCCAGTGAGCAAGCCAAAGTTGACTGTGGCAAGGAGGCCAAAAGTATTACATTTTGGTTAGTTTTTAAAAGTGGAACGCTTGAACTGGACTTGACACATTGTCTTAAAAACGAAACTCTTGTGGTGCAACACAAGGGCCAAAGACTTGATTTAAAAGAAAATAATTTAGAGACTTCTCATAGAGAGTGTGCCATGCACTGTCAGCATGCTAAAATCCTCTATGAGAATTTGCTGTTATAATTTCACCCACTTTAAAGCACTGCTGCTATATTTAGCTAAAACAGTGTCACTTATGACTATTCGACTACGCTGACTCATCACTAGTCTAGTGTCTGAGGAAGATTTACTGCTGTGAGTAGACCCAGATTTGTTCTTGCTTCTTAGAATGGAAGGATTTTTCAGACTCTAAAGTGTCTTGACAGGCTAACCGTTAGCTGTTAAATAAGAGATCAAATATAAATGATGCACTCTGTGTCTGTTTCTCAGTTTCTCAAATTGTTTGTGCATGTGCATCTGTTTTTGTATATGTGTTTGTGTTAAGATAATTTCTGTAATTGCTTTGACTGAGGGCTCTCTATGTGCAGACAACGCTTTAGGTGTGACAGTCTGTTAGATCTTGTTTAGGCTTTTATTATATGAAGTGTGTTATGATACAATCTGTCCTCCCTCCACAGGCACAAGCCCACATGCCCCTACCAACATCCACGTTTCGGCCTCGACGACCTCAGCCAATGTCTCGTGGGAATCAGGTTATGACGGCGGCTTTGAGCAGACATTCTCAGTCTGGTACGGCCATGTGTGAGTCATCCCAGCATGCTTTGCTTTCTGCTTCTTCTCCTAACTCTTTGACCTGAGCTCAGCTGCTGCTGCGAGGCTGCTACATCTGGGGGCAGGGGTGGTTTGGGGTATAACTTTTCTTCCCAGGGGTGTGATGCCCAGCAGGGCCCACCAATCTGTGACCATCAGATATAATTTTAATAATAATGCCAGTCAAGCTAAAACTCCAAAGACCCCATGAGATGGTATGTTGAGCAAACTTTTCTTTCCTGTTTTGACGTGTTATCGATTCAAACAGGAAGTTGTGGTTGGACATATACAATTTTTTAAATAGCCCTTTAGTTTGCGTAAGTGCCGTGAACCATGATTTGCTACTTGCTATTGCTAGTCAAAAGTAGATTGTATTAGGTAAAGCCCATCAATATTGTTGGTTTATTTCCAGAAAGAGAAAGACCACAGGCCCTATTTTAAGAGTGCTAGCACTAAGTGCTGCGCTATGCCATAAGTCATACACACAAAGTCAGTGGGCATGGCCAGGAAGTTTTGGTATTTTTGTGTGCTAAGACTAGGCGCACGTGGGTTTGGCAAAATGGCTCGCAAAGTGCTAATGGGCTTGGTCAAGTATTCTAAAGATCTTATCTAGCACCGTCTACAGGTATATCCTTTTATATAGTCCATGTTCCCTGTCATGCACCAGCGATATAAACCAAGACAGCACGTACATAAGACGTTGGTAGAGAAAATTGACTGTATTCAATGACTTAGAAGAAAAGAAATATACGTTACTATGCAATAAACCCACAGTTTGTGCACATACACCCACAGATAGAATAAACAGTCCCACCCATGCCCATTTGCACCTTGTGCTGGCATGAAAATTGCACTTTAGCCCCCTCACGAAAATTGGATAAGACGTTGTGCACAGTTGTAGTGCATTGTGCTGCACTTTGCGCACTCACAAAATATAGATTCCTAAATGTGTTTGTCAATTTTAGGAGTTCACTAGCATATACTGTATGACCTCAAATCTAACATACATACCACAAAACTATTTTTTATTGGGTTCTTTAAGGATAAATTATGGATGCAATATCATTGTCTGGACTTTTCATAGTGCAGATAATCATAAAATGCTTCACAGCTTCAGTAGATCAGCCTCTTTAACTGTAACTAGAACATTATCAATCGTTCTTCAAAAAGACTTGTTCATAACTTCCAGAACACTTCAGCACAGAAGTCTTGACCAAAGATAATCATTCCATGACTAGTCCTCAACCACTGTTTTCTTACTGTGTTTTATGTTTTTTCTCAGAGACATTAGCTAGCATGCTGGTCATGTTAAGCTGGCTCATAATTATAAAATTGGAATGGGATAATCAGACTGTAAAATTCCTTCATGGAGTCGTTATAAACCATGCTGCATACAAAGTACCTTATTAAGATATATAAAAATAATAATAAATAAAAAAAAAAACGTATTCATGTGATTTAGAAGAGACACCGTGTTCCTGAGCCTTGTGCTCCGTCAGTTGGAATATCATTGTAAAACCCACGTTTATGCTTAAGATATCAATTTAGACATTTGTAATATTTGGGGTTCATCAGAGAAAACAATCTTATACTGAGAAATAATAAAGCATCAAATTACGTTTGTACAGTTTAAAGGGCTAGTTTTTCCGTAAAATAACATTTTGTCATTTACCCACCCTCATGTTTTTTCTAAACCTCTATGACTTCTTTTCTTCCTTTAAATTAGTGAAGGTATGTACTAATATGAAGACTTCATCTTGTGCCTTCTTGCAGTTCAATGATAAACTGTTTTTGGTATTTGAACCATACACAGGGGCCAAAATTGCAAGTATCTACTGTAAGTGTTCACTGCATTTTAAAAGTTTGCATTCGTTTTTTACTTGTTTTGGTAAGATAACATCCAGGGTCTAATGAGGTCAAAGCGTGCATATCAGTCCTTGAATGGATCAATAATGGCAAATTCTCACCTCTTGCTTAATTAGCAGCATGTTCAGCGACTGGCTGTCATTTCATCTGCCTCTCTCTGTCATCTCTCTGCTGACCATACCAGCGCTTTTGCATCCCTGTGATTCTTCTGCCTCCCCAGTGCTGTCCTCTGCGATATTCAGCCGGAATATCGGCATTCTATAGCTCTCTGTGCTCCCGCCCCTATAGAATGACATATGCTTCGCAATAAAGTTTTGTTTGTTTGTTTGTTTAGGTGGTTACGAGCAAGAAGATCTCAACTGATTTCCCTTAAAGCTTAAGCTTAAATTTTATCCAACATTGAAAATTCTGTGATCATTTATTGACCTTCACGTTGTTCTAAACCTGTATGACTTTCTTTTTTCCATGGAACACAAAAGAAGATTTTAGGCAGAATGGTGACTAAGGCTAACTAAGGTATGTCTAAAGCTGCGTTCACACTGCCAGTGACACGCAGAGACAAAACGACCTCATCTCATTAATTTTCAATGACAGCTGGCGACTTCCGTGTGTGGCAACACAAGCGGCGGCGACCGTTGGCGACCAGATGTGGGCGTGCCAGCGACGTCACACGGTTTAGAAATGTATAACTTTATGCAAATTAAGAATGACTTTCGGGAGCGACAGCCAATATGAGAGAAAATGGTAGAGCTCACATGATCCTAATATTTTAATAATAATATTAATTTTAAAGAAACAGTGATGTTTAGACTCTCCATACACACCACTAGCAAACTAACCGCCAATCACTGGTGACATGCAGCGACAAAGTAGCTGTCAGTGTGAACGCAGCTTAACGTCTCCTTTTGTGTTCCATGGAAAAAAATCATTGAAATAACGTGAATAAAAGATGACAGGTTTTTCATTGTTGTGTGAACTTTCCCTTTAAATATGACAAAATTTCATTATTACCAAAATCAGAGATGATTTAAAGTTAACTATTATTATTTTTTTTATATTTTTTAATTGTTTTTGTGATGTCACACCAGGTAACAGATGGCAGCAGTGTTTTGTTTTGAGGTAACATGAATGGGTTTAGCCTCTAAAGACTCTTAGGAGACAAAATGTAGTACTTTTTGATCTATATATAGCCATGAAATATACCCTGAGAATTTTGAACCACATGCGGCTGTCATATGGAGAAAAGAGGAGAGGAAAGTGCATAGAAGGAGAGGAGAAAAGCAGAGTATCGACAGTTATGACAGCATGTGCCCAAGTTCAGATTTTCTGCTCAAATCTGAGTTTTATTTATTTTTTTGGCACTGTAGATACTTTTTAGTGGCTTCTGGTCACATCATCTCTGTGAAAATTGCTAACAAATCGAGTGGTTGTGATAGACTCCCTTTAACTTAAACTAGAGGTTTCAATAAGGCGTTACTCAATATATTTACACCTTACAAACATGCCACTGGCCGGTTTCGTTGTCCTCCATCTTTTTTATGCCAAGAGAAAATCAAACACACAAATATGATGAATGTCTGGTTAAATGTAAAAATAAAAGTGCAAAACATCTAAATTCTTTATAAGTAGGAAAGTAGCACAGATTACAATTGAAAATGTCAGATTTAAATAATGTGTGCATATGTGGACAGATTACTTATATTGCAGCTCAGAGTGGCAGGCTGGTAAAGAATTGTCTATATGCAGACTGTATTGAGCCCTAAATCAAATCCTTCAACTTATGTAGTAACACACAAGTATCACTCAAGACACCATGCCTTCTAGTGCTCAAGAACAATTTAATCCCCTCAGAGGTGTAACGAATGCAGGAGTGAAGGCAGACGAGGAGGTGCGGATCCAAAAGCAGGTTCTTTATTATAAATCAAAGTGAGGGCAAACAAACAGGAACAAAGAAATATCCATGAGGGGACAACAACATGAACATGAAAAACATCCACAGGCAGGAGAAACAACCATAACATTCACGTGCAACAACATTCAACGACAGACAAGGACTAAACCAAAAACCAGGATATAAATACAAAAACATGGGAAAAATGGGCCAATGAACAAACAGAACACAAACTAGGTGACAAGGTGATTAACAGAAACCAAAGGCAAATTAACAAGGGCAGGTGAAAACAATGAACAGTGAACACGAGGGAAAACAAGACTATGGAGGTACAAGGGTGACAAAAGTGAAAACTAAGGAATAACAAAAGTGACAAAATTACAAACAAAGGGCAACAGTGAGACAAGACAGGGTAACCGTTACAAGAGGATAGGCAAGATTTCTCCCTGTGACTTCCACAAGTCGACAGATAAACATTATCCACTAGCCACAGGTGCCTGAGTGTTCGGAGGCCTTTGCAAAGAGCTGACTAAAGGTGTCATTTGAAATGTTAGCCAGTGTGACTCATGCTTTAAAGGTTGTGAATAAATGGCCTTTAAAGGTGCCCCCTGTGAGATTAAACAACAACTAGTCAGCCTCATTGACGTAGATACTTAGGGCATGTTCCTGCTACTTCCTGTGCAATGCAGAAGAGGTGCTGGGCGACTGCTGAGACTGTGAATAACGCACAGTCTCAAGAGCCTATGAACTCGTATCCATTAAGGGCACAGAGGAAGTGATCAATTATACCTAAGGCAAGGCAAGGCAAGTTTATTGATATAGCATATTTCATACTGTGGTATGAGGTATCAAAGTGCTTTACATGGAAATTATGAAGAAAATTAAAGATAATAGCTCGTTTGAAATCACTGAGTTCGGGGTGCCCCTTCAGTGGAAATGCTGAACAGGTGCCCAAGGGATACGAAATCCTGCATACCTACAATGCAGGGTTTAAACTGAGGTGGAACAGCGTATCTAGCTCCATGCTCCACAAGTAGAGTAGTTAAGCTGCAAGTACATTGTTACAGTGCATTCAAGGTATTCATCTTATCAGTTTGTGTGGTTTCTGGGAATCAAACCCATAACCTTGGTGTTTCTAGCACTGTGTTGTACTAGTAGGGTAGTTGAGCAACAAGAATACTGTACTTGCAGTGCATTCAAGGTATACATATTTTCAGTTTGTGTTTTCCTGTGCATCGAACCCATAACCTTGGCATTGCTAGTTCCATGCTTTACTAGTAAAGTAGTTGAGCAATGAGAACACTGTACTTGCGTTGCATTCAGGGTTCACATTTGATCCGTTTGTGAGTTTCCTAGGAATCAAACCCATAACCTATGCATTATTAGTGAAATATTCTACTAGTTGAACAGTTTTGCTACAAGAACACTGTACTTACAGTGCATTCAGGGTGTACATATTATGAGTTTGAGTGTTCCCTGGAAATCGAACCCATGACTTTGGTGTTCTTAGCGTGGTGTTCTACTAGTTGAATCTCCTTCACTGGACTGGTAAAACAAGTCACGTCAGCTTTGCCTGACATTTTTTTAAGCAATCGCTTCTATAGTAATTACTTAAAATGTTGTTCATTTGAGGTCTTCACACTAGCACAATGTGCTGATTTTAACTTCTGGGGATGAGCACAGAGTCTCTTTTCTCAGATCAATATGATCTATAGAAAATTATGTTATTGTATGCCACAGGCAGTAGTATATCAGAGCATGCTGGCTGTTAATTCACAGTGAGTTATGTCCCCCATGGCACTCCGTCCTATCACATACACAATCAGCACAATCTCCACAAGCCTTTCACCTGGAAATACACCTCTGCTTACATAACATTTGCTGTAACTCAGTGGATTATGAGACACTGGGCTCATGCCCATCCTATTTCATGCTAGTTTACTTATTCTGGCAGCTCTTTATAAGAGCATGCACACATTCACATTTATATTTATTCATTTAAAATGAAGAGAGAAAGGCTAAGCTTTACAAAGGGAATGGGAAAAGGGCTATAGTTGTACAAGGCACACTGTAAATGAAGATCTTTTTGTTGGGATTGGCAGTTGAAAACACAATTGCACACTGCTCTGGTTCAACTGGAAAATCGGAAGACAGTTCTATATTATTAGATATCACCGAGCACTCACGCTGAGCCAAACAAGCTGTCTTTTTTTGTCTAGCTGTGGGCAGTGCTCTCATCAGTATTTTGAGCAACATGGTAATCACTATTGGAGTGTTTGCGTGTGTATTTGTGCAGTCCTGAGCTTTTTCCATCTGTGCATGTGACTCCTCCTGCAGGGTGAAGAGGGAGCTGTTAGGACCACATGACTGGCTGTCCATGCCTGTGCCCAGCAGGCAGCACTGGCTCCTGGTGCAGGGCCTGGAGCCCGAGACGGCCTACCAATTCAGTGTCCTGGCCCAGAACAAGCTGGGAACGGGCCCTTTCAGTGAGGTCGTCACTGTGAACACACAAGGTTGGCTACCAATGTGATCCATAATAAATTACAAGTTAATTTCAGCACTTAATGCCTTATACAGTTGTAGCAGGGCGGAGGGCGTGGCTGGGTCATGATCCTACACACCCGGTCCCGTATTAGGCTAATCAAGCCTCTTGAGAGGGATAAAGGTCGACTGCAGAGGATCGTGCGGGAGAGAGAGATCGTTAACGGACATGTCCATCATGTGTGTGTTTGTCCTTTGTTTCAGTTTATTATTAAAATATTATTTATGTTGTAAAGCCGGTTCTCGCCTCCGCCCTGCCACAACAGTATAATCCTTTTCCACCAGTGAACTCTTCCCCTCATCAAAATGAGCAGACAAAAGGACTCAGGCAACAGGAAGCTGTGCAGTTCTGAAAGTTTATTGTAACAAATTCTTTGGTGGTCTTTGGTTTCATGAAATTTTATGTGGAACAAAACAACATTATTAACCAGTTACCAGTATTTAAAATTTTTATTTTCACTCTGGAACAATTTAAAGGTATTTTGTTTTTGTTTTCAAGTTCCTTGAACTGTTTCTAATCTTTGCCATAGCATCAAAGTCACTGGGGTGTTATTATGTCTGCACCATTAAAGTTTTAAGATCAACAAAAGCACTCGCTAGACTCATGTTACAGTACGTCCACACTTTTGGTATATTTTGGTCTTCCTGGAGTTTTTGTCCAATGAAAACTGAGCTTTTCAAAAACACTTTCCCAAGTGGATAAATCTGAAAATTATGTGTTTGCATTGTTGTGTGGACAGAGAAAACAGAGATATCTGAAAACGATAACGTATTTGTTATCATGTGATGCACTCATGTGATCCATTCATCCAAAAACAATCAAGATGGCAGCACATGTTACGTGGGGATTGACTCTAAATTGTAGTTCTCTTCTCTTCAGTATTTCCTATAAGTACCCCAGAACCACTGGTGCTGCTTACCCCACCACGGTGCCTCACAGCCAACCGGACACAGCAGGGAGTCCTACTTACATGGATCCCTCCAGCCAATCACACGTCGCCAATTGATCATTACATCATGGAGTTCCGCCTAGGGGAGAGGTGGGATGTCCTTGATGATGCAATCCCTGCTGGAGAGACTGATCTTTTGGCTAGAGACCTGCTTCAGGTATGCCTGTAATTAATGATATTAATAGATTATTTAAAAGTTGACATCAAGTTTATGTTTACTTTCCTACAGGTGAAAAAGTGCATAGTGTGAGAGCTATAACTAATAAAATTATTCTAATTCTCATTCTGTAGAGTAATATATATATATATATATATATATATATATATATATATATATATATATATATATATATATTTCAACTCAAGTCTTTGAGTTGGCAAAAACAAAGGAGAACTTGTGACCCTGAAAAAGCATTTATTATTCACATTTGCTGAAGTGTGAAAAATTGAAAATTTCCCTCCAGGTTGTTTAGTTGAGTTTGAAAGGATATGCAGATTTATCTGTCTCTGTGGGTTATGGTGGCTTTGAATTACGAGGAACGTTTTGGGATGTTTTGCAACAAACAAATAGCTTACTTATAGTTGTCTATCCAGTATCTATTAACCAGGGTTAGAATGAAGTATTTTAACGTAAAATATACCACACGTCAACTTTTACATGCTGATTGTTTGATTTTCTAGTGGCTAGTGACTGCGAATGTGTTTACATGTCTATGCCTGTTTCCACAGGAGGCCTGGTATGAGTTCAGAGTGATGGCCGTTATGGAAGACCTCATCAGTGAGCCCAGTAATGTAGTGGGTGTCTCTAGCACAGGTCAGTGTTAAACAGCCATGTAATAAATGACTGCTCAATACTTGCTCAAACTGAGGATGTTTATTGTACACATTTAATATAGTTACTGTTCTGTGGGCTTCAACTTACTACACATAATAATAATAAATGGTTTATTTTCAATGTATAGGTCACTGACAAACATTGATTAAATGAGATGATGCAGGATTTAAATGGTTTTGATTAGGTTCTGCTGCCATCTGTTGAATATAATGTGAATTACTCCTAACAAGGCCAAATGTCAAGGTCTGCTTAGATTAGATGGTAAGCGAGCAATCAGTTCTTGTAGTCAACGTATTGAATGCAGGAGTAAAAGACCTGAGTGACTTTGACAAGGGCCAAATTGTTATGGCCAGATAACTGGGTCATTGCATCTCTGAAATGGCATGGCTTGTAGGCTGCTCCTGGTCAGCAGTGGTGAGCACCTACCGACAGTGGTCTGATGAGGGACAAACCACAAACCGGCAATATGGTGTTGGGCGCCCAAGGTTCATCGATGTGCGAGGACAACGGAGGCTATCCCGTCTGCCCCGAACCGACAGAAGGTCTACTGTGGCACAAGTCACAGAAAATTATGGTTATTGGAGGAATGTGTCACAACACACAGTGTATCGCACCCTTCTGCGTATGGTGCTGCGTAGCTACAGACCAGTCAGAGTGCCCATGATGACTCCTGTCCACCGTCGAAAGCTGCTACATTTCCCATGCGATCGTTGGAACTGGACCTTGGAGCAGTGGAAAAAGGTTGCCTAGTCCATTGAGTCTTATTTTCCTTTACATCACGTGGATGGCCGTGTATGTGTGCACCATTTACCTGGGGAAGTGATGGCACTAAGAGAAGACATCAAGCTGGTGGAGGGAGTGTGATTTTCTGGTCAATGTTCTGCTGGGAAACCCTGGGTATGGCTGTTCGTGTGGATGTCAATTTGACACGTGCCACCTACCTAAACATTGTTGCAGATCAGGTACACCCCTTCATGGCAAAGGTATTCCCTGAATGCAGTGGCCTCTTTCAGCAGGATAATGTGCCTTGCCACACTGGACACATTGTTCAGGAATGGTTTGAGGAACATGATGAAGAGCTCAAGGTGTTGCCCTGGCCTCAGAAGTCTCCAGATCTCAATCCGCTGGAGCATCTGTGGGAGGTCTGGACCAACAAGTTTAATCCACGGCAGCTCCACCTCCCAACTTACAGGACTTGAAGGATCTTCTGCTAATGTCTTGGTGCCAGATACCACAGGATACCTTCAGGGGTCTTATAGAGTCCATATCTCAGCGAGTCAGTGCTGTTATGGTGGCATGTAGAGGATCAAATCATATTAGGCAGGAGGTCATAATGTTATGGCTCATCAGTGTAAATTGTTTTCCTGTCATGAAAATTGTATATTTAAAAAAAAAAAAAGTCTTGTAACATTCTATAGAATAAATATTTATACTGTATATATTTTAGTTATAATGAGCTTTAAAAACATGCATTGGTTATAAATTGCTCTTTGTGCGTAATCGCTTTAAAATGTTTTTAGAATCCTAAATGCATAAATAAATGAATTCATTAGTCAAAATGTGTGGGAACCCCTCTGTTAATGCTCTTCAGGATTGCCAATCAGCCCTTAAAATGTGTTAATTTACTAATGTTTTAGTAAGCCCACTAAACAGATCCAGTGCAATCAGAATCCAATCACTGAATGATGTAAACATGATGCTGGCATGTAATACTTTGTTTTCATTTCTCAAAGCACCCCACTTTTTTTGAATTTCTTTATTCGGGTTCATTCCACAAACGAATATTCCAGAGCCAGTTTTTCAGACCTTTCCTCTTAGCGACTAAATCTTACAGAATCAGTTCTAGTTTAAGTAGTTACATTGTTTTAATTGTTAAAGCAGCCTGATTTGGACATACAAATAATGAAAGAGCTTCTGTGTGTGCTGTAAGACGAGCTTGTTTGTATCTTCCAGACTACTTTCCACCGCCTGAGGTGGCGGACGAAGGTCTGGCTCGGCCGGTGGTGGCAGGCATTGTGGCCACCATCTGTTTCCTGGCAGCAGCAATCCTCTTCAGCACGCTAGCAGCATGCTTCGTCAACAAACAGAGACGGCGCAAGCTCAAGAGGAGACGAGGTCAGTGGTGCAATCACAGGCCTTCTGTATCTCATCCAAATCCAATATACCTCCCTTGACTTCTCTGTTGAGACACTACATGGCCATAAGTATGTGCACATCCCCTTCTAATAAATGGGTTCTACACGCATAACTAACAGGTGCATAAAATCAAGCATACAGCCCTTCAATGTCCTTAGAGTCTCCTTACAATGTCCCTGTGTAAAAAGTGAGGTCCTTAAAGAAATGGTTTATTGAGATAGGTGTGGAAAAACCCTATTCGACACCTTAGGGATGATTGTTGATTTTTCCAATATATAATAGACAATACTCTACTGTATACAGTACACAATAGAAATATAAAATAATACAATATGTGACAGTACACATACAGGGTGTGTAATGGTGCTCGGTATAAGTGAAATTTAATTAGGCAGTGTGCAATTTCAATAAGCAGAAGAAAAATAGGACAGAGAGAATCAAGTGGTAATAACTTATGAGCAATAGATGAAAAGAAGTCCATTGCATAATGAAAATATGCCATACAGTAATAAGTAAATGTGAGTGCTTTTGTAGAGTAAAACTTGTCTGCAAGCCCATGTGAACCATCAGTTTGTCTGTTGAGGATCTTATTGGAGGCATTTGTACATTAAATAAGTGTAGTCTTTAACATCTTTTAATTCCAAGGATTGTTACCTGTCAAACAGTGGAAATACACCCACCAATCTCTGTAAAATGAGTAATCACGATCGAGTTGAAAGGTCATAGAAAAGTCTATATCTAAATTAATTGGTCAGAAAGTATGGAAACCATATTTTTGTCTTAAATGTCTAATCAATTTTATTCTTTACTGTTTTCTCTTTGATAGATCCCCCTCTGTCCATAACACACTGCAGGAAAAGCGTAGCAACTCCGTAAGTTATCTCTTTTAACAACTTCATCCTTTACTACAGTTCATTCAAATACAGAGAGTGGAGCGTATGCTATATAAATCAAGGTGTTCGACATTCACGCCCTCTCGTTTAATGCTCCAAATATAAAGCTAATTAATTACAGCTCAGTGATAGGTCAATAATTAATTAATATCGAGTCAAAGTTTATTTAATCAAACAACAGTTTCTTAATTTTCCATTAGTTATTTTGGAACGCTAAATACTTCTCTCATATGTTTGCCTTAACCTTCAATGTTGTTGCAATTAATTGCCGTATTGGTTTAATTCAAATCTTATTGTAAGCCTGGCCTTGCCTGGAGGGATGAGTCAAGATTTTGTATTTAAAGGGATAGTTCGACCAAATATTTTAATTCACTCATCATTTACTCACCCACATGCCATCCCAGATGTGTATGACCCTTTTTCTTCTACAGAACACAAACAAAGATTTTTAGATCTTTATATCTCATCTCTGTTGAATATCTCATCTCTGTTGGTTTTTACAATGCAAGTGAATGGTGACCAGACATTTTGAAGCTCCAAAAATTACAAAGTAATTATAGAAGTAATCCACAAGACTCCAGTAGTTTAATCCATATCTTCAGAAGTGATATAAGTGTGGGTGAGACACAGATCAATATTCAAGTCCTTTTTTATTATAAATCTCCACTTTCACTTTGACATTATTTCATGTTTTGAAAGTGAAAGTGGAGATTTATGGTAAAAAGGACTAAAATATTGATCTGTTTCTCACTCACACTTATCATATCGATTCTGAAGATATGGATTAAACCACTGGAGTCTTGTAGATTACTTTTATGTGTTCTTTATTTGGAGCTTCCAAGATCTGGTCACCATTCACTTGCATTGTGAGTACCTACAGAGCTGAGATATTCTTCTAAACATCATTGTGTTATGCAGAAGAAAGAGAGTCATACACATTTAAGATGGCATGAGGGTGATTAAATGATGACTGCATTTTCATTTTTGGGTGAACTATCCCTTTAAAGAGGGTTATGTCAAAACGTTTTGGGCTAGTATATACCACAGATTTATCATCATTATTATCTGATTAGGCTTTAGAATTCAAAATATATATAAAAATATATATATATATATATATATATAATATTTTAATTAAATCAGTGTTTCATTTTTCATGCTTTTATTTTTCTAGTGATCTAAGCCGGTTTCAAATTTAGGGTACCTGCACATAAGTGTAACTTTGCAACAGGTTGTGCACTACCTGCCAGGCCACCAGGCAGCATTTTCATTGGTGCCTCACAGCATGCATTTATGGGGTTTGATGCTAAGTTTATCTCCATTTTCCTGTACCTGATATTATGGCTGTTAATGGGCAATGTCAGACAAAATAGTTTGCTGGGAGATTGAGATAATCCTTGGTGACAAAAAAGGCTGTTCATGTATCTGTGTTTTTATTTGTTCGGTATGTCCTTTGTATGCAGTTGAATGGAATTTGATGTTTACCTGTAGTACATGTGTGAATGTTCATGGATGTGATGACACATGCAAGCATTTTGCTGACCAATGCCACTTCCACACTATTGTGTTTTTAATAGATAATCCATTGATTTATCTAATTTTTACAGTGTTTTCTGCCACTGTAAAACTATAACATTATATAGAGTTTTCTATCGAAAATATACGAGTGTGGACATATGCTAAATTTCAGCTTTGGATGATCACCTGACTGCTGGGTTGTTAATAAGAATGTCCCCCAGTAAGTCGAGTAGAATTGGATTGAAGTCTGTCCTCCTAGAATTCCATCTCTGGACAGGATGGTGCAGACACTGTCAGAGTGTCAGGGATTTCAAAGTGGCCCTTTGATTAAACCTGCTACGTGTGAGTTACCATGGCAACAAGCAGAATGAAGAACACTTTTAAAACAGATTGCTTGTTTAAGCATTTTAAATGATATATACTGGTCTATAAATGAAATGCATTAGGAAATAAGGACAGAGTTCTTATGATATGGGACATTTTCATCACAACTAAATGAGCATAAAGTTCACTGGGTAGAACAATAATAATAATAATGTAACTCCCACATTCAACGTCAGTTCATACATAGGCAATGGGTCTTGCTCATCTCTAAAGTTTATTGTAGTCCAAACATAGAGTAACTCTTAATGTGTTGTATGAAGATGTTTATTGATCAATAATGGAAACCACTTTGTCCAAATGCCTTAATAACAGCAACATCTAGTGAATTTGTACCATGGTAAATGTGCACTCTGTGTGTTGCCTACTAAGGATTCACCATTCTTCACATTGATTTGAAATATTTTTTGGTTTTACCTTGTATTTACAATGGTGTGCTAATGTGCTGCTACACAGCTTTGAGTTTCTTTCCACCAATATTTTAATTATTATTACAAACAGCATATTGTCTTTTTCAGTTTTTCATTGCTAATTTCCTTATTAATCTCCACTTATTTGTTTATCTTTCTTTCCTAGTGCTAGTAACATTGGTGACTTGATATTGGTATTTATTTGGATATTATTTATCTATTGAATAGTTGCATATTATTTATCTAGTGTAATGTGTAGTTTCCACAAGCATTATCATATCACAGTATTGTATAGTGCTTTAAAGACCCCATGAAATCCATGTGTCTTATAGTCCATGTCTATTAGCTGTGAGGCCATCTATATGCAAGTGTTGAAAAAACTAGCTTTTAGCCGATACATATATGTCACGATTTGTCAGAGACAATGGATGTACATGCAGGCTTTTAATGAAGGTGATGAAGCTTATAAAAAACAATGTGTAACCCAACAATATCATAAACACATTGACTATGCTCTAAGGAACACACAAGATAATATACCAGGTAATTTAAGAACTCACCAAGTATGAGCAAAACTAGAGGGTATATATACAAACTGGTGCTTGATGAGTGAATAGGGAACAGGTGAGGAAGATGGGGAACAGATGTTGGCTGTGATGAGGGCAGTGCAAAATGGGAAATGTATTTTGGGGCAAACTAATGACAGAAGACAAAAATCATATCAAAATAAGTGTCCTTTTGAACAACTGTGACTAACTGTGACTAACTGTGACAATATTTAGATACAAAATATATAGCCGTTCTCTTTTGGGATAGTGGACCAGACATATTGATCTTGGACTCACTCAAATTGTCCAATCAAAGGTTCTCTAAAATGAGAATTGACACTTTCCCACTTTAGGAACTAAAACATGTTTTAGAAACAAGCTCAGAAACTGAGAGAGATTGCCTGTGGGATTATCTTTATTTGTTGCAGCACTCGTCAGAAGTAACATCTCTTCAAAATCGCCAGGATGTAAGTTTAAGCACTTCTCAGCAGCATATTTCCAAGTAAATGTGTGCGTAGTGCTTATATGTATGTGTGTTCACATGTGTAAAGAGAGGGGGAGCATGAGGGAGTTTCCAACAGATATTTCAGATAATATAGAAACTGTTGTGTGTGTGTGTGCGTGTGTGTGCATGTGCGCTCGTGTGGGTGAGATGAGAGAGAAAGAACGAGAGGGACCCCAAGGATGCTTTTCAATTGAAATTAATTTAGGATATTACAGATATTATTTGTCATTCTTATCTGATGTACTTAACAATGTCTTTGTTTTAATTGGTTGTTTTATTGTGGTCTTTGAAAGAACTGAAATAATTTGGCAAAGTGATATGGAACTGTTATGCGGTCAAGACCTGGAACTACTTTACTTGAAATATAATTGCACACCGTATCACCTAATCTGTCAACCAATCAGAATCAAGCATTCAATAGACCCATGGTATAATTCATATTAAACATTCACTAGAATATATAAAAGTATAAAATACACGTGAAAAAATTGGCAATGTTGAAAGCATCCATTTGTACTGTAATGCATCCATTTCTACCTAGCATTTGTAACAGATCAACAACAGATGAGGGGCATTTTCAGACTTTTCAGAAACTTGTATTTTTGCAGTTCCATTCGGTTTGCGCCGAAATTACACACTTCAGCTTTAAAGGGACATTGATGTAAATTTGTTTTCCCAACAAAGATTTTTGTGGGCTAATGCTTTGCAAAGTGATATAAGCTGTTTTTTTTCTAAATTTAAACATTGCTAGGACTCTTATTATGAAAATAAGCCACAAAGATCTACTGGTATACCAAAACAAGGAGCCTGTGGAGCAAAGCAACACAGCTGGCCACGACACCCATGGATGTGCAACAGATTAACCGTGCAATGTTATAAACGGCAAATGTCCAGTGCCCTCAATAATTACAGTTTCTTATGTCCTTGACTCCTTTAGCTTTAACATCTTTTTTAATTCTCTCATTTCTGTCTGTCCATGTCACTGTTTTTTTTTCTTTCTCCTATGTTGGTTAAATGGAACGTAGCATCATTGATGGCCAACATGAACTCTCCCCTCCCCGCCCCTCCCGTCTCGTTTGTGTTTCCTGCCTTAGGAGTCCTCTAACACCACTGCCTGGCATTGAACCCTACTGGGAAGGGCAGGAGAGGAGCACCTACAGGCCTCCGCCCTCCAGTCCTCTGTGAGTGCCTGCACCTTGTTCAGCAGTGTGCACTGCCATTCGTCGCATGCATCTCATGTGCGCTGCTGGGCACGGTTATTTTTGCAGGCTGTTTGCCACCTTGACATCTTGCCTGACTCATACTTTTGCCTAGGCAAACTAAAATTAAAGGAATATTCCCATTTGTTATCAACTTACAGTCTGTTTCAGCGATGTTTAAACACATGTCCCTGTCATGTTTACAGTATGCATTTATAGTGGAAGCCTACCAAGCAAGCATACAAGGCAAAAATGCGAAGCTTGTATTTTTATTTTTTGCACTAACATGAATTATTTAAAGGATAGTTCTCCCAAAAATGAAAATTCTATCATCATTTACTCACCTTCATGCCATCCCAGATATGTATGACTTTCTTTCTTTTACTAAACACAACCTTAGATTTATAGAAGAATATTTCAGCCTTGTAGAATACAATGCAAATGAATGGGGTCCAAAACTTTCAAGCTCTAATCTGTTTCTCAGATCTGTTTCTCATCCACATCTATCATATCACTTCTGAAGATATTGATTTATCCTTTCCATGACCCTTGCACTTATCAGGTGAGAGATTGAATATAACATTTGCGGTCAGGATTGGTAAACCATTTTTTTCACACTAGTCTCATGCTAACATGTCTAATGTTTAGGGTTATTGTTTTTCTTCAGAATAGTGTGACAGTTGCTTATGTTACATTTATTCTTACTGCTGCCTGTTTGCCTGGTAGGCTACTCTTGTACGTTTATTTATTGCAAATGTTCTCAGAATTATTTTCTGAGGTAATTCACAACATACTAAACATGCAGTCCATAGACTTTTGGTTGAAAATAATCTGGAATATACCTTTAATTTAATGCATTCGTCCCCCCCTCCCCCCGATATGTCCACCAGAGGGTGACACAGCACCTTTGATTTGATAATGAGGTAGGGAATTTAAAATCGATGGGACCAAGTGTGGTCACAAAACCTTGTCAAGTTTGCAGGAAAGATTTTCATAACACTTACTTTTAATTGTATACACAATCAAGCAATCAGATTAACATTAAATCATTTTTAGTTATACAGACACATTTTAGTATCAAACATAATGCGATAGTTCACCCGAAAATGAAAATTCCCTCATCATTTACTCACACTCATGCCATCCTAGATGTGAATGACTTTCTTTTTTTAGCAGAGCACAAGCTAAGATTTTTATGAAGAAGCTCTGTAGGTCCATACAATACAAGTGAATGGTAATCAGACTTTGTGTTAGCTCCAAAAATCACAAAGGAAACATAGTAATTGATAAGACTCCAGTGGTGAAATCCATATCTTCAGAAGCAATATAATAGATTTTGTTGCGAAACATCAAAATCAAAGTCCTATTTACTCTAAATCTCCACTTTCACTTTCACTTGTTGTGCCTGTTTATTTTCAAAGTGGAAGTGGAAATTTGGAGTTAAAAAAAAGGACTTAAATATTGTTATTATATTACCAATTATATTGTTTATGATTAAATGGATTTAAACACTGGAGTCAAATAGATTACTGTTTCCTTTATGTGATTTTTGGAGTTACAAAGGTCTGATCACCATTCACTTGAAAAGTATGGACCTACAGAGCTGAGATATATTTCCAAAAATCTTCTTTTGTATTCAGCAGAAGAAAAAAAGTCATAAACATCTGGGATGGCATGAGGATGTGTAAATGATAAAAGAATTTTCATTTTTGGGTGAAATATTCCTTTAATTAAACTCCACAATCAAATATAAATTCACCCAATAGGTTGCTGGACCTGGTTTGCTCAGCCAGTGAATGAGATTTGGGTGCAAATGTGAGTTTGAACTTTTTTGTGAAGCAACTCTGTTACTTTATTCTCACTTATGATGGGTCGCACTGGGTGGTCTGCTGCTTTTCCTCACTCCTGTCTACCATATATTTTCACTACTGATCAAAACCATTATATCTTTATTAAAATACCACCCTCTGTGCATTGTTCACCATGCTGTGACATGAGCTGATAAACATACAATAATAAAGTTCTTACATTCACTCTTTCTATATTTGATGACATTAGTGTTATGTTTAAAAGTTACATTATTTTCTTTCCTGCTTTATTTTAAGCTTTGAATGCATAATTTATATAATAATAATAATAATAATAATAATAATAATATATATATATATATATATATATAATATTATTTTTTGTTACTTTATGGATTGTACAAATACAAACTTTATACTGTAATTATAATTATATTTGTATTTATTTGTAAGCTGTTAAAATAAAATAGCAAAAGGTGAGCCTACTGGCTACAAAGAGGTGGCTTACCCTCTCTTTCATGTGTCTTAATCACTCAATAACATTTGTTTCAGATTTCTCCCTCCCAAGCATCCTCTGAACCACTGCCTGTATGTGGCCAACACACCCTTGCACGCCAGAGGTTAACATGCAGCGACTGCTTTTCCTGCGTGCAAATTGCTTAGTGCTTGTTATTTATTGATTTGTTTCTGGATTCAAACATTGTAATGGTCAATGTGTGAAATATTGTAGTTTATAAATGTTAAAGCTTATGTACATTTTGTTATTTGGAATTACCTTTTAGAGATATGGAAAAATAACCCTGAGCTTTAATGAAATATTCTGTGCCAAAAAGTGCATACCAGCTATTTATTGGATTAACTGTGTTATTGTAAGGCCTGGCAATCATTCTTAAATACTCAGCTTTGTATAGTCAATAAAGATTTTAAATGATCTGACCTGATATGACAACCTTTTGTTCGTTGAAGCCTAGATATAAGATGATATAGAATTTCAATCTAGTCTTTGTAGATTGCGCTAACTCATTACATTCCAGGGGAAATTAGCAAAGAAGGCCATTTAAAGGTACTGGGAATATAGACTGTTCATTGTGGTGGCTTCTACAAGGTGTTATTACATCTTTCTATCAACAGTCCTGGGGTCGTTATCTTTCATCACAATGTACAGCAACGTACTACTTGGTCAGCTGTTAAAGATAATTACAGCTAACACAACACTGAATATTTGAAGTCATATCTATTTTTTTATCCCAACAATGTTTGTTTATTTCCTGGTTGACAAGCCCTATCAACTTCAAAGTGGTGCACAAATCTGTACAAGTGTTTCACTAGATTTTTTAGTTTTTCTATTTTCGACAGATCTATTGTAATGCCTCTAAACATTTGTGAGAATAATTGTGAGAAGTTTTCCATTTCTATGCTAGTGAATCTGCTTTGTGTTTCCTGTGCTTGGCTGGGGACGAGCCTGCTTGATGGTGCACTGTGTTGTTGCTTGGAGCAGGCATAACGTCAGCACCTGGTGGTCATCAGTAGGCAGTTGTCATGGAAACCTAGCTCCATCACCACAGCCATTACAACGTGCATGCTGTAATGATTCAGCAAAAACAAATCTACAGCATTTACATGTACTGTGCATTTGTTACTGAATAAAATAATATGGCTCTAACATCTCCTGATTTTCTCTCTTGTTTTCTGGACTACTCTTGTTATTTCTCGTTGTTTGGTCAGATAAATACTCTCTTTGTCCCACATGTAATTTTTCAATTCACTTGAATGTCTTGGAAAATGTCACCATCTATGTTAAATAAGGAATTCATTATTTAATATATGTTTACAGGGCACACATAAATGAATTATTCATTCCTTGAGAAAATAGTTTTTCTGCAAACAGAATTACTTATGATATTCAAACAATGGTGTCCGGAGAGTATAAGGCCTTAACAAAAATGAGTTATGACAAGATATAGCCAGAAAGAAGAATGAAAATTCTCAAAAGATACTCTTGAAAGGAATAACATCCATAATAAATGTTATCATGAAAAGGCCACAAATGGCTGCCATACCTAAATTTAACTTTATTTGCTGGGTTAGATAACAAGGTGCCACTTAATTCCGGCCCTAAAATTGACCTGTTTAACTTCCCAAGACCTTTTAGATATAATGTTCAAACCAAAAATAAATGTGTGAATGATACAAATCATAAACAAGTCACATTTATCCCACAAACGTGGCCTGAACTAAAGGAACTTAACTAGTCATTGTGATAAAGGCCCACAAAGAGAGGAAAATTAAATTGAAGGCTTGGGGCCTACAGATTGAATTCAGAAATGTTTCAACTTTGTCAAGATAGCCCCAGAAACAGCTTGATGTCTTATTAATGGGTATGAATATACCAACAGGTTACAGGAAGGTTCTTGGTTTAATAGAAGTTAAGCTAAATTGACAGCATTAGTTGCATAATTTTGATTAAAGCAGTTCAGCAAAATACCCTGTCTGCTCCATGTAAACAAGACAGTTACGTCACCTGTCTTCTTGGTATTCTTGCAAGAACAACATGTGAAAGTTGGGGTTGTGTCATCATGACAATGAAATATAAATGTTGGATATAACTTTGTATAATTTTATCACACTAGAGTCATGTTAATATTTATTATATTTACAGTAAGTCCCGTGGCTATACTTTTGAAACTGTGGATTTTACGTTTTGTTGACTGGCCTTATTAACCTCCATTGTAAGTGCTATGTATATTAAGTTATTTACTGAAAATGCAATATTTGCTTGAAATCTTTTTTTTTTTTTTTTTTGTGGTGGTGGTGGTAGTGGTGGTCATCATTATGCTGTCAATACAGTTTAACTTGTATTGAATTACAAACATTTCTTTAACAGAGTAAATGATATAAAAAAGCAAAAAGAATTAAGCATGTTAAAATACAGTGCTAAATTCACTGGTCGACAAAATAGGTCATTGTACTAAGGCGAAGTGGTGATCTGTAGCTGCCTATGGAGGTGGTTGTTGTGATCTAGCCTGAAGTAGTTGAAGATCTGTGCTGGCAACCCCAAAGTTGTAGGTTTAAAACTTGCAAAGAGTGATTCCTGAGCTATCAGTATTTTGTCTTGAGAAAAATACCACAGGTTTCTCCAGGGACTTGTTCCATGTAATAAGTGAACTGTGATTTGCTTTGTATAAAAGCTTAATCTAAACAACAAATGTATAATTTAACTATTGAAATTTGTTAATTATATTAAAACAGTATTGTGCTCTACACTTTAATTATTTAGTTTGAAGAACCTTGGGTCCATGGTCCATCTGAGATTGTCAAAGAGAATTCCACAGAGAGGAGTGGTCTATTGTGGTGGACTTGTGAATATGTTTGAATACCAAGTATTCCCTACCATTAGATAATGGATGAGGCCTCTTGGATGAGTGATGAAACATCATAAAATGTATAACCAAGTGTAGTTTTTAATGAGCAAAAACCCCAACAAAGGTGATATAATTTACAAATTTGTCTTACTATCTCATTGTTATAGGTCATCTTCGGGGAAAATAAGTCCAGAAAGTGTCCGCTCCATAGGACCACCTTCAGAGTCCTCAGAGGATGGTTTACGAGCCAAGAAGTTTCCTCAAAGTCCTGCCAAGGAGAAGGAGCTTTCTTTATACAAGAAGACCAAGAGAGCAATAATTAGCAAGAAATATAGTGTCTCCAAGCATGAGGCAGAGGCTACCACGCCTATTGAATTGATCAGCCGGGGCCCAGATGGGCGCTTTGTCATGGATCCTTCAGATATGGAGACTCCAGTTAAGGCACGCGCATTGTGGGCTTCCCCTTCGTGGAGGAGTCTGACCTGTACCCTGAATTTCGACAGTCAGATGAGGAGAATGATGATCCGGGCCCAATGCCGCCAGTGATGGCTGCCCTCAGACCCCATCAGATCTCCCCCATCTCCTCTAGCCAGGAGTCTTATTTGCAGCCCCCAGCCTACAGTCCCCGCTTCAAGCGGCCCATGGAAGGTATGACTATCATGGAGACCAGTCGACTCCAGGCTACAGGGCAGATCCGTGGTGCTCCTCACTTTCGGGCCTTTTCCCATGGCCAGTTCTACAGCTATTTGGGAAGTCCAGGAGAACCTGAGCCTCCACCCCCCTTCTACATGGCAGACACCAGCCCTCTCAGCTCAGTAATGTCTTCACCCCCTTACCACCTGGAGGGGCCTTTTGGTCATCACACCATCCCAGAAGAAATTAGTGAGGGAGAGATTCAGCATTATGCAGTCTCTGGCTACACCCTTCCATTGGCACACCCCTCCTCTTCGCGCTCTCCAGACATCTGGCAACGACCCGATTTCTCATTTGCCACAATTGAGGGTCCTCACTTTATTTTTCCACCCCCACACCCTTTGCATCTTCATCAAGAATCTCCCCTTCCACCCCCTCTTGTTCTTCCTCCTACTGCCCTCCAGGTATCTCCTTACCCTGGTATCCTGCAGCTGAAGGCCCCAAAGAGCTGCCCTGTCAAGTCTCCCGGCAAGGTCAAGCCTCAGGGCCTTCCAGACAAGCGTTTACCTATGCAAGAGGCACAGAGTCTAGGGCAGCTAAGACACACAAGCCACGGTTTAGGTGTACCGGTATTGCCTTACCCTGACCCAGTGTCTCATATGGTTGGCCCGAGCTCATTTGGAAGCCTAGACACCCGATGGTATGAGCTGACACCCAGGCTTAGCCCCAGGCAGCCCCGTAGGATGGAACCCAGCATGGTTGTTCTCCAGCCGTCCCGTCTCTCACCTCTAACTCAGAGCCCCATTAGCTCTCATGAAGGCTCACCTGAGATTGTAGTGCGCCCTAGGCCACGCCCCAGTGTCATCCAACCCCCAATTCCTCCTGAGATGTCGGAGATCACCCTCCAACCCCCTTCTTCTGTTAGCTTCTCTAAGAGGTCCTCCCTCTCCTCCTCTCCTGCTCAAGGCCAAGGCAGCCGAAGGGCAAGTCCCAGCTATCGATCCCACATGGCATTTGCCACCTCCGCAGCAAGCTATCCGTCACAATCCCCTTCACCTCCTGTAGAAAGTGGCAACATTTTTGGGCAGATGCCAACCCAAAGGAGGACTGAGGAGGAGATCCTTCCTTCAGAACCTTCTCCACCCCAGTTATCAGCTTCAGGGTAGGTGCAATAGGCTTATAGCATGTGGACTGAAACCATGCATCATCTGGCCTAAGTGTAACATCTAGGAACTTTCTGGGGTCTCAGTGCAGCAATAACACAACAATCTATTTGACATTAGTCTAAAGCTTAAATTTGTTTACATGTGTTGTCAAGGGCAAAATACATAATTTTGCTGCTTGCCTTAAACTTAGTTTGAATAGTGTTAAAACACATGCTTTCCGAAATAAACTGCCCCAGATGCCCTGCATTATTCAAAACCATTCAAAACCATTTTCTACATAGATGAGTCATGCTGTAGTATTCTGTGCCACTAATTCTGCTTTTCATGTCAAACATCCAGTTTCATTCATAAGGTCTGTGAAGCACATTAATACACTTGTCTTAGATCAGAAGTTAACTAATTTAACCAAATGTGGTTGTGGGGTAACAGTTTCCAAGTCAAGACATGATGAATTATCTGCTTCACAGACATGGTGACAGACCTTTTAGGGCTACTTGTGTGGAGAAGTTCCATTTGAAGAATTTAAATTTAAAATGCAGTAACGAAGCCCCTAAAAAGCCTGGAATCAGAGGGATACCACCACTGGATCTCAGCCTTTCCATGCACTGTCATGCTTTACCCTGCTTTTCACCCAACAGGAGGAACCCCACATGTGCAATGCAATTGACCAATCCCAGTCCAAATGAAGCCCAATGTTTTGACCAACTCCAGGCTTTTTAGGATGACTCACAGAATGTTTGATGTGGAGGCTGAGGTTGGTGTGTCCAGCACAACAGGCACAGGGCTCCTCTCCTGTTCCAAAATAACTTGACAGCATGATTGCCTTTTCCACAATCCCCCCTCTCTCCTGCCTCCTGTCACCCAGGTCACCCCAGCTCTGACTGCCAGGGGGAGGCTTGTTGGGCGAATCGTGTTGCAGGGACTGCTCTCATCTGTTGCAATGTCGTCATCATCTTAATTAGGACATTTGGTCATTCTTAATGACTCCTGGAGTCTTTTCTGCTTTGTTTTTGATTGATCTCAGCTATCTGGGCAGCGTTGTTGTGACCAGGTCCTCTACACCACAATAGGTAAGGGTTGGATCCATGTCTGAAAGGAGGGGGGGGCAGCAGGTGGGGCTTTTATTCACCTCGTCCTTTAAAGGGGAATACAAGTCTTTGGGTCTTGCTATCCTTTAGTTTGTGACTGATGTTTCTTTTACTTTTTGACATTTAATTTGAGATAGCTACACATTTTTGTTCTGCAGTCTTGAAGCCTATATGCATTCTGGTCATAGTATGCATATGTATGTTTCCCAGTTATTGATTAAAAGCATAGATCACTTGGTCTACACAACCTCATGCTTGAGACGCAATGGAAATTATATATGTCAATAACTTATTGATTTAGTGAGGATTACACTTTTAATGCTGAAGTGTGTAACTTGAGTTGAGTGTAGCAAGTTGAGTGTGTTTTTAGGAAATAAGAAATGCAATTTTTAATTAGTTTTACTGCCATCAGCAGTCAGTTACCAAATGATGTGATCATTTCATATTTTATCAGAGCAAATTCTTGAAATGGTGTGCATTTGAAACAGACTTTTTAATTCATTTTTATCAAATATCACTAATTACAACACAACTCTTAATGTGTATCTTTAAATACACAATGTTATATCAACAACCATCCAGTAATAACTTAATTCTTGGTTCATTTTAAGTCAGATGAAGAATTGAATTACTTTTGGTTCAGTAAATGTTTTAATCACTAAAAAGAATTGGCTTATAAAAGTCCTTAGTTCTGTATGAAGCGCTATGTTTTGCAGTGTAGATTCAAAAGAACCAACTCATAAGAATAATATGTTTGGGGATTAGACTGTGCTGGTTGTGCTGTATGTTCTTGCTGTAGATTTAATGAATCAGTTCATAAGAATTATTTATTCATGAATCAGACTACACTGAACATGCTGTATGTTTCACGCTGTAGATTCAAATGAATCAGCTCATAAGAATCATTCATTCGAGAAGCAGATTGCACTGGTCGTGCTGTATGTTTCACGCTGTAGATTCAAATGATTCAATATCGATTCACTAGCTGTGTGGCAATGCCACTGAGCAGTATCAGGAAACACTATCAGAGTATATTAGCACAGTGTTGTGTCCTCATCACTGAGGACAAGAATGCATGTTTGAGAACTTGTTAATAATGATTATAAGCAGACAGGGCGGGAAAGTTGTTTGAAAACAAAATGTATTTTTGCTGTTCTATTTGGTGCAGCTAGTGGTGCAGAAATTACACACTTCAGCTTGAATTTAAATTGATTGGACTGCTTATCATGGTTTGAGATTACATAGAACCTCCTGAAAATGTGCTTCTAAATTAAGTATATAAGAAATCGCAAGACAAACACTACTCACAGAAGCTGTGCATTTTAGCTTGTCCAGAAAATAGGTGACCAGTCATCAGAATCCATCTCAAGCAGGAGACTGAGTTGCATGCTATACTTCATTTTGGGTAGATGCTTTTTATTGCTTGAAACCAATTCGAGGAATTTCATACCCATGAACCTTACAAGGATGATCAAAATGCAACATTTAAAAACATTACAGCACTTTTATTATATAAGCTCCATTGATCTAATATAAACACAGCACTTGTAAGTTTGGACTGCAGAACACCTACCGGTATCACAATCATGCAAAGCAAGTTTTCTTCCAAAACAGTTAATGCACTTCCTTTAAAATGGGTAAAGTACTGTTGGCACCAGAAAACACTCCTTTTTAAGTTGTTGCTTTCACCCAATGAAGTGCTAATCCAGAGTATTCTCCTTTAAAGTTCTGTTCCATGTGTAAAATGCCATGCATGCCATTGCTAAATATTGCTCTTCAGTTGAAAAACAAACAAATATCTGATTAAATTGTCGCATTTGTTGTCCAAGTGCTTTGTTTGATTTTTCATTATGTGACTGTTCCCAACTAGCCATTTTCCCCTCCCGCCATCTCTCCCCCTGTCAGCATGGTGAAGCCCATTGTAGACAGTATTCATGTCTATGAGCACATCTTTGACAATGCTTTGTCGCTAAGCTGTGATTTTACCCCTCTACTAATGGCCTTTAATTTCTCTCGGCAGCCTCAGCAGAAGGACCCTCTATAATGCAATTTCTGATATTTTACTGTGCATCGTGAGAGTTATGTGTGTATGTGTGGTTGGGGCAGAGTATATGGGTTGCTGGTTTAAGTGCCTCTAAACTGTATTTGGATGGGAAGAATTTTCATTCAGATTAACTGTCTAAGAATGCATTTATTTAAATTAAACATGCATTTTGAAAAATTACTTTACCACTAAAGTATTATTTTAATATGTCTTAAATTACTGTATGCTTATCCATTGGAATTACCTCAATCTATGTCATTATTTCTCAAAATTTATCTTTAAACAGATACATTATGTTGCCATACGAGGTACTGTATACATTTTAAAATTTCCTACTAATATATGATGAAATCTGACAAATATTTGCATTTTGACTTATGCTGTGTTAGCTTGAGGACTAATTAAATTAATTAAAACTTGTAGTTGTAAGACCTGAAAAGTTCAGAGTTTACCCCTCTTTCCACTCAAATAAACATTTTGTGCCATATTTATCATGCTAAACAGACTGCCTGGTCCAGAGCATTTGACTGTAACACATTTATAGGTAATCGGAATTGCCTGTAGCCCTGCACTAGCTGCAATAACTTGAGCACGGCTATGTGGTCATTACTATGACCAGTTTAACACAACTGGGTGAGCCACTATCCTTTCCCTGTGTAATGATTGTGCCTCTCTTTGCCTGCACAGAAAACGTCGAGGTGCACCAAGTGGCTCTGCAGTGTCTGAGAGGATGGAAGAACTCAGATATCAACGATTGAAAAAAGCAAAGAAAGTTGGAATCAACAATAACAACTCCAAGACCAGACAAAAGACAGGTGAGGACCAATTCACAGGCTACATTTCTGTACAAAAGTTTTAGGCACTTGTGAAAAGATTTGGATAATTTAAAAATTAATTACAGTGAGTGCTCTCTCAGATACACATGTTTCTGCAGGCATTTGTTAAACAAGCTTTAATATCATGTAATGTGGAAATGAACACATTTATCGATATTACTTAATAAAGTGAATGTTTATCACTTTGTATATCTCCCTGAGTGTTGACATGTTTGTGTGACATCATGCCCCTACATCTCGCGAAATCGGAGTTGAGAATTTCTGCACCAGCCTACAAGTTGTATTTCTGACTTCAAGGTGCATTCCAATGCACTTCTCCTAGTAGGAAGTTGTAAAATCTGACTTTCCAAGTTGAATGGAACGCAGCACTACTTTTCAAAACTTGATCTGACACTGAATTCTCAAGCAGCCTAATTTACATTTATAAAACTCCTGAAGTTGCTATAACAATGCAAAAAGCACTTCCAATTTGCTTGAAGTGAAAATCAGCCCTCCTTTCCTGTTTAATATGTTAAGCAATCACACGGTCATGCAGAACATCTCGTGTTTGTAAATCCATAAGGATTTACATCACAGCAGTGATGACAGCCGACTCCTCAGACAGCTTGATCTTACTCTTTTCGCTCTTAAATTATGTACATCACTTAAAGCGTGATTGCATCACTCAAGGCCAGCTAGAAGGCCTTGACTAGGACATATCCTAAAGATCACACCCACCAAGAACAAATAAATCAATCTGATTGGCTGATCAATCTGCCAATCTGACTTTAGTTGCACATGCATTTGCACCGTTGAGGGATTCTGCAGAAATTCTGAAGGCCTGACAGGGTGGAACTCAGATTCACGCGCTGCTTCGGGCATGCGATTTGTGAAATAGTTGTGACACTTCGCTTGAAAGCATCAAGGAATAAATTCTAACTGGATAGACTATTCGTTTTTTTCTATTTGTTTGTAGATTCATTAAGAGTGAAATGCAATTAAAAATACATAGGCAAAAAGGTGATTGAGGCTTTGCTGGCCCAGAGAATTCTCCACAGCATGGTGGGTGTGTGGGTTGTTCAAACAAAAAGCAATATTTTGATTAGGGATGTCAATTTTCAGACATTTTCATAATCGATCATTATGGAAATTAACAATCAATTAATTGTTAAAGTTAATACTGCAAATGAAGACGTGCCAGTTGCGTTCCCACTGGCACTTCCAGTGCTTCATTGTGCCTCCTAGGTGCTTCCTTGGGGCCATTGGCCAAACCCCCTGGCCCACCATTCACCCTTGGGCCAAAGAAGGCCATCTGGGGATTGATTCATGGGCAATGTCAAAAGTGAAGTTTAACTGAGTCATGTCAGAGGTTTCAGCATCGAGATTCACCTATTCCAATTTTTCATTCACAGAGAATGGAGAATCGTCAGTACTGGTCAGTAATTGTGCAACGTCAGATCAATGCGTCGTCTACTAAACGAAGACATGATTAAGTAAATTGTCGCCAAACTTGCCAAGTTGTGTATCCAGCGCACAAAAAATACAAATAAATTGCTGGCACAGTACAAATCCGTGTTCATTTCGTGGGCTAGCTAGTTTCCAGTGTCTAAAACCTCAGCTTTAGTTTCCCTCTTGCTTGTGAAATGGGCAGGTTGTATGATGTTGGCACCAGGGCGGCGTATTAAGGGCAGGTTTTAGGGCAACGCTATGGGGCTATTGTCCTGATGGTGGGAATGCAGATTGATTTAGGTCTTGCTGCTCGACGTCCGAGGCTATTGGCCCTGGCTGAATAGTTGATAGCCCTGGCTAGCACTGGCCCGTTAGTGAAAAATGGCTAGTGAGCCCACTTCATCTTCATCAATCAATCAATCAATATTTTATTTATTAATATTTTAAAAACAACCATGGTTGACCAAAGTGCTTTACATGGTAAAATGGTTATTACAGGAAAATAAAACATACAAACAAAGTAGATAAAAATACAATAATATGAAGATAAAAGAAGTCACAATAATTAAAGAGTATTGAAAGCCAAAGAGAATAAATATGTCTTTAGAGTAGACTTGAAGGTTGAAATTGAGGGAGCGAAGATCTCAGTGTTCTAGATGAAGTATATGGCTGAAGCAAGTCTGACAGATATTTAAGGGAAACATTATGTAGTGCTTTGTAAACAAACAGTAAAATTGTATTGTCAATTGTGTACTTGACAGGAAGCCAGTGCAAAGCTATTAGAATTGGTGCAACTGACTCATACTTGCAAGTCCCTGTGATAATCTGGCAGCTGCATTTTGTACCAGCTGTAGACGAGAGAGGAAAGACTGAGACACACTGTAGTACAGTGAATTATAATAAACTAAATGAGATGTTACCAAAGCATGAATCACAGTTTGAAAGTTGCGCGTGGATAAAAAAGGTTTTACTTTAGTAAGAAGGCGAAGATGAAAAAAGCATGACTTTACAACCTCACTAATTTGTTTATAAAATTTTTAATTGGTATCAAATTGTACACCCAGGTTCCTGGTGCATTGTGTTTTAGATGGGGCAAGAGAACCTAGGTCGAGGTCAGCAGCACAATTTTCCTTAGGCCCAAATAAAATAATTTCTGTTTTATCTTCATTTTGGTTCAGGAAGTTATTTGCAAACCATAACTTAAACTCTTGTAGACAGTCCAACTAGGGTTGTAAAGCTAATGTATCATTATGTTTTAGTGGAAGATAGATCTGAGTGTCGTCAGCATATAAATGAAAAGCAACTGTATTTATTAAAAATAAAAGCGAGAGGGAGCATATACAGGGAGAACAACACCGGACCAAGGATTGATCCCTGAGGAACTCTACATTTGAGAGTTATGTTAGAGGAGGAGTGATGGCCAATGCGAACACTGAACCACCTATTTGTCAAATAGGAGCGGAAACACTTTAATACAGTACCACGAAGGCCCACTGCTAAGAGAGCCAACAAGATATCATGGTCAACCAGATCGAATGCAGCACTCAGGTCTAACAAGACTAAAGCCATGGATTTCCTTGAATCAGTCTCGGTGAAAATATCGTCCATCTGTGCGTCTTCTTCTGTGATGTGAAGACGTGACATGCAGCGCACAAGTGCCTTTTAGCAGCGGAATGACTGTATACCTGTATGACCTTTTCAACATCTGCTGGCATGATTACTGAACGCATTTGTCCTGAAATTAATTAATCAACAATCGATAAGCTTAGTCGATCAAATTATTGATGACAATTAATCGATTCATCATTAACACACCTAATTTTGATAAAACCACAGAGCCACAGTGTGTACAATTTTCTGGAATATCAGTCAAGGAATAGCTTACTTTTAGTTGTCTCTGTATGTTAAACTAGGATAGGACAAATAATTTTACTATTGAATAAATTACATATCTTTAAGCACAGTTTTTCTTAATTTTCTAATGATTCAATTAAAAAAGACCTGATTAAAATTATTTTAATAAATAACGAAATCGGTTCAAATTAAGGAAGTTGTTTAATGGACTATCTCTGCTAACCTCTGACCTTTGCCTCTTCTCCTCTGCTTGCTTTGTGTATACAGCTGTGCCCCCCTCTCAGACCCAGCAGCCCCACGCCTCTCAGGTCCTCCAGCCAGAAGAAGCTCTCTACCTCCGCAAGAAGAAGAAAAAGTTGACCCGCCAGGACCCTTACACCCGCTTCTCTGCTCTGCTGTACCGTCGCCCACCCCGAGAAGACCAGAAAGCCATTTTGGCTAGTATGGACACATTAGACCCAGACCACAGCACTCTCCTGTGAAGTCCCAGAGAATAGGCCACTCTCCCCCCAAACTCTGAGCTCCTTCCACCATTGCTCAGCCAGCCAACATCTTCATGTCCACACCTGACTTCAATGGTTTATTCCACCTGTCTGTTCCTTTATTCTTACTACCCTGCTGTAAAGTCTGGCTTAGTCCAACATTTATTTTATTTGGGTTAGTACTGGTTTGATGCTGGTCTAGCTGCTGGACCAGCATATCCTTTCAGTTCATCATAAATACCTCATTGGTGAAGCTGGCCCAAGCTCGACCAAGGTATTCTTGCTGGTTAAGCTAATTCAAGAAGCCTGGCGAACAGCAACTGCAACTTTTCAGCAGGGTATTTGATAGATTGATAATGCTGTTGGTAAGTGGTCCAGGGTTTTGCTACAGTGCATTAACCCTGCATTCAGAATGATTGATCATCTTTAGCTTTTTAAAAAGAATATTGCTTTAACTTGTATTTTGGTTGTAGTTTCTCTTATCAGATGGTGCATCAGCATTTAAGTTCCAGCCTCTCTCCGTATATTTCACTAGATCACAGGGTTTTCATAGTTAGGCCAGATATACCTCAGTCACCTCAAGCTCATCTTCTCAATACTGCTGTACTGACAAACACAGTACTGGTTACTGTTTAAAATGTTCTTATATTTTGACTTATTTTGTTCCACAAGGCAAATTTCGAACATATTAGCTAGCTACACAAGAAATTATTTTGATTTGATTGATGTGGATCTAGGTATGAATTTGCATTCCGTATTGTAATATGCATTAGTAAAGTAATGTTTCAAATCTTTGAAAGCGCCATGACTGTTTGTGATGGTATGCCATAAAATACTACAAAAAATATGTAGGATATACATAAATAGTAATGTAGAATTAATTTATGTGTGCGTGTGGGATGTTGTTAGTGTTCTCTACTCACATGCTCTGTCTATTTACTCCCTCTAGAATATGATTATTTGAAGATAAAATAGAAACACTCTTTACAAAGCACAATGAAATATGTATCTCTTAGGAATAGGAATAGTTCACCCAAAAATGAAAATTCTCTCATAATTCACTCATGCCATATCAGATGTTTATGATTTTCTTTCTTCTACTGAACACAAACGGTGATTTTTTGAATATTTCAGCTGTGTAGGTCCTTGCAACGCAAGTGAATGTTGACCAGAATTTTGAAGCTCCAAAAGCACATAAAGGCACCATAAAAGTAATCCACAAGACTTGAGTGGTTAAATCCACATCTTCAAAAGTGAAATGATAAATTTGGGTGAGAAATAGATCAGTAAATAAGTGCTTTTTTACTTTATATCTCCACTTAAACTTTCACATTCTTCTTCTTTTATTTTTGGTGATTCGTATTTTTCATGCATACCACCACCTAATGGGCAGGGAGGATAATTTATAGTGAAAACATGGATTTGTTTCTCATCCACACCTAAAATATCACTACTTAACATATAGGTTTAACCACTGGAGTCATATGGATTACATTTATGCTGCCTTTTACACTGTTTACTTGCATTGTGAGGACCTACAGAGCTGAAATAATCTTCTAAATATCTTTGTTTGTATTCAGGAGAAGAAATAAAGTCACACACATCTGGGATGGCATGAGTGTGTGTGTGAGAAAATGATGAGACTATCCCTTTAAAGCTGAACACAGGGACAGATAGTGGCTTGTATTGCAGCTATTAGGGAAACAGTTAACATTTAATGAAAAAAGTGTAATTTTTAAATAAACATATATAAACCAATAACAATTACACCAGAAGCTGCTATATCCTTATGACCTTTTTTTTAACACAAATTTGCACTGAAGCAAAACCTTGGTAATGACTGTGATGTGACATTTTTATTTTATGCCAACCTCAAGCCCTATTCAAAAAGTACTATAGTAATGCCAAAAATACTACAGCTTCCTTAATCAATAAGACTGCAAGTGTACTGTACTGTGAGGAGGATAGGATTTTGTGCCATAATATACAGTACTTTAGTATTTTTGTCATCAACATGCAATGCCCCCTTACATGGTAAAAAGGCATATGTCGGCTTCTAAATGCTTGCTCCTCATGTGTTTGTTAACAATTTTTTGTTTGAGTGAAAAAAATGGAAACATACTGCATTTGTAGGTCATTTTTTAGCCTTTATTTATTTTTAGTTTTTTTGGTTAAACCAGAAACAAACCCAGCGCCCGTCTCTCTCCTCTGTGAAGACCCTAGGGGGCAAATCTCTGTGGGATGAGAGGGCTATTCCCTGCGGCCAAAGGTTTTTATTGTGTTTCTATCATCCAACGGTGCTTTTTTCTAAAGATAGACATGTATTTTCACTGTCTGAACAGCTACATTCAGTGTGGTAGCCATTGTCCAAGGGGGATGTTATGGCTTTCAGATGAGCAGTGGCATGTTCTGTGTCTTATAACTTGTGCAGATGTGCTTTCAGCTCCACAGGTGTGCTTGTACATTTGAAAATGTCTAGAAATGCTCAAATAAGAGCATAGAATGGCTAAAAAGTGTACTGTTTCATCAGCCCTTAAAAATAATGAAAATCTAAAAGCAATTAAAGGTAAAACTTTAAAAGGGGTTATGAATTTAAGAGAGTGTGGTTCATGGCTAAACCGCTTTCAGTGGCCAATCACCACATGCTAGGCCTTTTGACAGCCTACTTAAGGTGCTATCAAACTTATGAAGTCTGTACTCTGTTAATATTGTTTTATGTCATGAATTTGATCTTCCAGCAGATAATGGCTGCTGCTTATCTCCTGAACACCTCAGTATTTGATGTTTTTGGATTTCAACACATTGGGATTTCAACAGATTTTCAATGCATCTGTCATAGATAAGCCTTCCATGTCTGCTGTGCATCTTGAGGGTCATCAGTTTTACAGTTAATGATATCAACATTCATACTTGACTTGTATCGGAGTGCTGACAATTTGCAAGCATCAGTCAGCATTTATGTATTTAGCTGTGGCGTGTATAAGATGGTAGCAAAAGGGAAGCTATTCGTATCTTGAACAGAGTTCAAAACTAAATCAGCTGCCACAGGCTGAAGATGTAGTTTAATTTGTTATTGATCACCTTTTGTTACATTCGGGATGTAATCTCTGCTTGTATGAGACCAGCGCATTATGTGCTCCTTTGCACCTTTTTAAGCGTCATATAAAAGAAAGTAGAGTATATTTGTCTTAGATCAGGGGATTGATTTTCAAGTCAGACACCATTTTAAGCTTTTAGAGATTTAAAGCTTGACACATACTTATTTAGCGATGCGGTATGTGAGCTGTTCAGAACCTTGAACCATGGATGGGTTGTCTCATACCATTAGTATGGTGTGTTTGAATGGCTTTACATTTTCAGCAGACTTGATTGTTCATTCTTGTAATTGTTGTTCCATTTGTAATTCAAGTAACCTATCTGATTAGATGAGACCTGCTTACTTTTTACTTTTTAAAAATGTTAGTTAGGTACTCTATTTATGTATGTGTGTGCATGCGTGCGTGTGTGTGTGTGCGCGTGTGTGTGCGTGAGTGTGTTGGTGTGTAGATAGAGGCAACTGATCATCTTGTTCAGTTGAGAGATGTGCTTATCTTAAGTATTTTTGATCCATTTCACTGGGCAATTGTCAAATATGGTGCTTTCTAAAAGATATATGACTAATTACCTAAATATTGTGTTCCTTTTTTTATTTAAAGTCTTCATACAAATGAATAATATCTAAATGAATATCCAAAATGCTAGGAATGTACTGTAATATGTCAAAAACTGTATATAATATAATAGCATATATTGCACAATGTGTTAAAACATTTTAGTAATTTTGAATAAATTGGCCAATATATGCACGCAACAAAATATATTGATACAAAACATATTGTTTTATTTTGGATTCAGTTTCTAAAATTACACTTATGTAACTTTTTCATGAGGTTGGAATGCATGAGAGCATTTTAGAGCCAAGAGAGCTATTTTCGTGATGTAGATCTTTCAGTCCACTTTGCATTCACGTTCGCATTGAATTTGCAAATGAAATGTTTATTTTGTCAGTTTCTAGCTAAGAATGAATAGTTAAACATTTTCTGTTTCCACAAAGGCTGTCTAAACCTGAAAGGATACCAGTCTATCTCAAATTTGTCTTTGCAGGTGATTCTGCTACTGTAGCATTAGTCGTTGAACAGATTGGCTAACTCTAATGTGGCCTCATAAATGAGCTGTTTGGGGATTTTGGGAGGTTATTAATGCTAACTTGATTTGGCTCATGGGTGGTAAGATGAGATTCATTGTAAAGGATTCTTGAGCTTGAAGAAATGAACATTTGTCTTTTAGTAGCATTATAGCTGTGGTTGAGATTCATTCAGGTTGAATTATTTATTGTACTGAATTTTATATGCCATTTGTATCTACACAAGGTTAAAACATTCAATTACTTTTGAAAATACATCTCAAGATAAGCTTTTTTTTCCATTTCAGATCATTTTTTGAGGTGCATAATTTTTAATAAAAACATCTCAGTAAATCTTGATTTACTTTGTTTTGATTTTGAATAAATCACTGTTTCAAATCCTAAGTATATTTTGCATCTTCTATTTTTGTCATAAAGCATTCTTTCTTATGTTGACATCTTGTTCACATTTATGTTCTGAGCAGACACCCGCTTTCATAAGCAACTTTCAAGAAATTGCACATACTGTATTGCATTATTGGCAAGTACCCAAATATTACTTAATATTGAAAAGAATGAAGCTCTACACATAGGCAAACAGTTTTTAGCAGGTCTGTTGATTGTTTAGTTGAAGAAGATAATTGATACAGGTTCATGTGCATTAGCAAGAAATATTTGGGAGGGTTAAATGAAGGTGTAGAGCTGTTAAATGAAGCGCTGTTGCAATTCTAAGAGTCAAACCCTTGTTGTATTAGCTACATGTTTATAACAGAGAATACATTTGTATTCGTTATCTTTTTTTTTATCTTGATTTTGGGATTTTCCTGAATGCTACCAAACCTATCAGTCATAACATGGGTGCAAAGAGACATTGATTGATTGTTTGTTTGTTTTTTGGGCGGTTTGATTGTTCTGACACAACAGAAAGTAAAGATAGTTGCAGAAACAAATGGCTCTCTTTATCTTGCCATGAGATAAATTAAATCCCTTAATGGGGTCATGACATGTCTTTTTATTATTTGAATACTATATTATATACATTCTTTATTATGCTTTCTTTCTGATACTGACCGATACCACATCCGATACCCCCACATCAACAGATTTTTTTAATTTTATCATCAAAATGGAGTTTAAATAAATTAATGACTTAAAACTTGAATCAAGTGAATTAATAACAATATTTTTTTTATCAAATGAAGTGCTTATATAAATAGAACAGCACAATCCAAAATACAGCACAAAACTGCATAACAGAGCAGCACATATGTGAGATATTGCTTAAATATAATACATTTACCATTGAATTATATATTATTATTACATTGAATATTACATAACTTTACAATGGTGATATATTTCATACTAATCATAGTCATACTTTTTTTTAATTATTTAAATGTAGCTTTTATTTTGACAGCCTTTTAATTTGAAGTGTTTCTGCGTCATGATGGTAGCTTTTCAGCTGAAAAAGCCAGTCGTTACATCACTCAAATTGATTATTAAACTGCAAAAGCTTGTATGTATGTGCCTCGTACAACAAAGGGAATTTGTGCTCTGTTCGCTGTCATCTGCAACAAACAGAGCGCTCAGTGTGGTGTTTTCCCTGTATGACCAAAGGAGTAGCTTTAAAGGTACATGCAGCTGTTTTTTTTTTTTCTTCTTTTCAAAAAACAGAAACGCTCAGTTTTGGTGCTGCTTCCCCTTTAAGACTTGACCGTAAATGCTGCTGTTTTGATTGGCTACGGAAGTGATTAAAGGTAAAGTAGGCATTAGTGTGTTGTTGTGGAGGCAGATAGATGCAAATGTCTACTAATGTGACATCACAATGTGGAGGAAGTAGAGTCGTCATCATTTTGGTGGCTTGGATTCAACAAATGCTCTTTTGGCAGTGAGAAGGACATTTTGAGTTCTCATGTCATGATCCCTTTAACAGAGATTATGACACCCAAAAAAGATAATTTTCTCATTTACTCACCTTTATGCCAATTTAAAGTCATACGACTTTCTTCTGCCAAAGACAAACCAAGATTAAGTCCAACAATTGAACTATTCCATTAAGTCCAAATAACATGTTTTTCTTCACCTAACATAAATTGTGCCATGAAAACATTTGTATAGTAGTAAATTCACCGAAACATTAGTTATACAAGTAATGTAACAAACGAAATACATTGCACACAAAGTTTAAAATAGTGAAAGTTTAAAACCGATAATCTTCCCATCCACCATCGTGCTTTTTGTTTATTCAATAATATAATATTCAAATATAATATCAAAGATAATAACACCATTAAAATCCTATTTTATCCATGATTTTATAAACATTTTATGTACCCTTGTACAAATGTGCAATGCTTTTCCAATTGTTGACACCACTAATGAGTTAAACAAACTAATCTACAGTACAGAAGTTATCCTCCAAAAAAATGACCTCTTAAAGTACATCAGGGATACAAAAAGCATACAAATTAACTTGCTGCTCATTATTTTGGTATACTGTCTCAGAGAGAGAGAGAGAGAGAGAGAGAAAGAAAGCATGGAATCAGCACAATGTCGAGGACGAGAGAATGTGGAGGTTATGTCCTCACATGGCACTTAGTGCATCATGAGCCTGAAGGGAATGCATAGGGATTATCAGGATACCAGCTTCACATCAGACACATATATAGGTACACATAGGACAACTACCACAATGTGTAAATAAAGAGTGCAAATCATGCAATATATATATTTTTTGTGTATATGAGAATATGTGGTACACTGTGGTTGTTTATGGATGAGTGGTAATAGAGTAATTGTATGGTCTGTCCCTGTAGTACATAGAAAAATGTAGCAGACCTTCACTTTCAGATATCTATAATGTGAAAGAAATAACTATTAAAGATGGTATAACTTAAAAAATATTATGTCTAAAAGTTACAAATGCTATTAGAGTTACAAACCAAAGTGGATGGTGTAAACTACTCTTTTGTTTTACCTTTTGGTAAAATATTTCTTGTCATTGTCATCTATAGCTCTGGTTCAAGCAATACAAACTCAAATAAAGATATTGTCTTATAAATAACTTTGTTGAAGATCATGACAACAATGCAAAGTTGCAGATAAAACCTACATTTAAGTGTCATTTTATTCATTGTCAATTTAATTGTATCATGTTTTCATTTTTAAACATCTTTATCTAATAATTAGGGAACATGTAGTAGCTATATGGCATTTGCTGAATAGTATTTCATTACTGACTATGCCTAAGGAGATGATATTTGCTTCTTTTTATTTGAATGACTAAATGAACTATGAAATGGCCAATGTGAATATATTCGCTGTGTTCATCACTATTTTGTTCACATTTCACATAGTTTGATAATTCCATTCGGACTGAAACATGAATCACGATATAGCATGAATGTTTGAAGTATGTCTGATGACCTTCGCTTATTGTGCAGTAATCACATGCAGTTCAACATACCTGCAGCGATGGATATATTTTTCCCCATTATGTTGTCTAGTTACATTGCAGAGCGACTGATCGGCACAAGATCTCTTTGTCTTGTGTGGTTTATGTTGTTGTGGTAGGGTATATATGGCACCTGCAAGATGTATAGCAGCACAGTCCAAGATATACTGTATGTATTCTGTATTCTTATAGTCAACAGACTGTACCAGTAGAAATATTTTGACAGTGAACTGTGTATATAAATAACAGATATTTATAGTTATGTAACAGGAAAATTGGGAATCTTTAATTTTGTACTGCGATAAAAACCAAGAGAAGATTTGTTCCAATTTAGCTGTCTTGTTTATGGAGAAATATATGTTCCCTCTGCTTTTAGATGCTCATGGTAGCAAGGTGTGGTCATTAGCAAAATAGCAGATGATGCAAACGGTTTTGTAGTAGGTATTCTAACAACCACAGTAACCTTTTTCTAGAGACCTCAGTGTGGTGTGTAAGCAGCCAAACCATATAACATATCATGACCTGGATTGCTGATTTTGTGGACCAGACCAGAGAAAACTCTGCGCCTCACATCTTTCATGTAGATTTACAAAGATGTGAACTCAAGTGAGAAAATCACACATCGATACCTAAATTGATAGATAGATATAGTCTAAATTGTTACTTAAATGTGCTACCAAAAACTAGAGATGAGCTTTGACACATGAGACAATACTAAAACAACGCCTTTGGCAGACAGGAAAAAACAAAACATTTGGAATGTAAGAGGTTGTAGCTATTGTGCAAAATAATTTGGCCAATTTTTATTTGCAGGCCATCTTTTTCTGCTCTTGTATAAAATGTTCTATAGTGCTATAATTCTGGCTTGTTTTTTTTTTTTTTACAAACAAGTCAACATAGCATGTATACTAGCATAGTTTCCTCAATTTTATATATTCATTTTAAACTATAGAAACAACAGTGTTAACCCTGTTAGTAGCCTCAACATTGTACTGATGTGATATGTCTGCAACATCTATCTTTTCTTTTAATTTCTAAAATAATTTGCAGATTTGCACATCACACTATAACCTCATAAATATCCAGAGTAAATCAACTGGCTTTAATATGTCATGACTTAAATGCATTATTTTCTGTTGATATAGGTTTCAATCCATATGCTGTACACTGTTAACATTTGCCAACTAAACTGAATTAAAATGTGCATACACAACTACATTGCGTTGCAAGATGAGATCATAAAGAAAAACAAAGGAATTTATAGTGTAACTGTATCTGGACTTTTGTCAAAATTGTTTTGTCATAAATAACAATGTACTGTTTTTTTTTTTTACTTTTCAGATGGTTATATAAGTATACAATCCTGTATATACATACTGTATACAAATAAATACACACACATTATACATATATACATAGGCATACTTCTCCCAAAAAATACAATTTTATTTTAATTATTCACCCTTATGTCATTTCAATCCCATAATATTGTCTTTCTTCTGTGAAACACCCACAGATCATGGGGTTTTTCCCATCCAAGTTCCAAAAGGACAAAAAAGTACAGTAAAAGTATCATAAAATAGCCCATACAACTTGTGTGCTATATTCAATTTCTTCTAAAGCAATTCAATAGCTTTGTATTTGGAACAAGTCGCTACATCTGTATAATTTGTCAACATTATTAACTTTTCTTTGACTGGACTATATAGTAAATGTGAAGTCATTTAAGCAAAGTGACATGGCATAGGTTCTGGTGGTGATGGGTGGTTAATGCTACCATAGTCTGCAATGTGTTTAGATGAGTTTTTAGATCAGATTTCAATCAATACTTTGAATGGGACATTTTATTTAATCTCCAGCAGCTCTAAAGTGACTGACAGACACACAACCTCAGACATATTGAATCAACATCAAATTAAGACAAATTCTGTATAGCTTTAGTATCCACATTTGATGATGAAATGATGTTGAGTTCTTTGAAAGAATCAGAGGTGCTTTATTCACCAAGACTAAGGTCAGCCATTTTGTATATAGATCAACAATAAAAGCAGAATTCTAGAGGTCATATTAAAGTGCAGTTGTCAAAAAACAACTGACAACAGGGGTGGTGTCTAAGTGACAGATTGAATAGACTAAAGTGGAGCCACTGAGTATATAAATTAATACAAAAATTACAATAATAGTAGATACTGATCTCACCCTCATCACTTCATTTACATCACCCTGGTACAGCTCATAGATATTTTCAAATGCTAGACCCATGTAATCTTTTCGCTGCATCAAAATGTTTTGTATTTTGAGATAATAAAAGAGATATGATGACAGCATATTGGTGTGAGCTTGCTTTGTAAAGACCGGGAGCCGAGATTTTTTTATAGATCAAAGACTAGGCCTACTACTGTACATACTTGCCATCTTTTGGTGTAAGAAACATGTGCAAACAGTAATAGTGCCATTAAATGTTTATATAATATTTTATTTATATATAAAATAATAATAATAATAATAAATTCAGTGTTACAACCTGTACCAGTGGTTGGGGGCAATTTTATCATTTGCCCCACTGTGTTACAATTGCCTATGGACATATTTGAGCAGTGCAATTGTATCATTTACATAGAAAAGTCTTGCATAATTATTGTGTAATAGTCTCACATTGACTGCGTTAATGAGGCACAGTATGACAAATTATTATCATATATCTAGACCTAACAAAAGTCATCTGAACATCTGGGCCAATCGTACTAATGTGGTCACTCGGCGACGCGCATGGAATACCACTGCGCGGTCACGCTTTTGAATGTGGAGCCGAAGTCTTCCCTAGCAAGTGGCGGTAGGCGTGGCTCAACGGAGACGTCCGCTTACAAGACAGCAAGCTTCTCTTCATGTATCCGCAGATATGTAAAGGGACATTACATACGTAACGGTTCCAGTCACATATTCAGTCATATTTGTTTAAAGTTCAGTCAGGAACGCCGTGCGAACAGCTGGTTGGTTATTGCTAGCTGCAAAGCTAGCTCGACAGATTTTTTGAATGTACCTTCATAATTTCATCTCTCTGAAGTACAATTTTCCGCAGCACAGCCCTCTTTTGGGTGGACTTTCTGGGCTTTTCTCGTTTAAATATATATATTTTCACAATGCTACTCTCTGGAACCTGGTTTCTCGGCTGGCTCGATGAGGTCTTCGTAGAGGATCACTGGAGAGATCGGTGCTGAGCCACACTGACACCCAGAATTTTCATTTTCGCCATCGTTTATACGATTCTACCACCGGTGAGTACATACACATTGCGACTTTCCTTTAAAGTTATTTATAACATCAGGGAAATTCATGCGCGAGCGGAGAAAGTGGAGCGGCATGCATGCATATGCGCGCGCGCGTGTGGTCTCCTATAATAAACTCGTTTAAATGGAATAGCCGTACATTTATATCGCTCATTTGAGCAGTGTTCTCTAACAGAGTGTCACACGTAGTGGAGTAGGTGGAAAGTTTCAATCGATTAGGAGATTATATGAATATACGGCACAGTCTCTTGGGGGTAGACTGTGGATCTGTGTAGTCTATAGGCTACTTTTAAGGATGCGTAAGATCTTAATAGTTGTTGTCCTTAAATGGTTTTTAATCGGCCTTTAAGGTGAGATATACACATAAATGATATGCAGTGTTTATAAGCAATACAATTTATTATTATAACATATTTACACATTACGAATGACGACATCGAGAATCGAAAATTATAAAGGCAACCAACACAACAGCAAGGTTTTATGTGTAAATGTCTAGTAGACCATTGAGAATGCAGAAGAGTGTCTACCCTTTTGCTGTACATTTTTTTTTTTTTGATTACGAATCAATCAAATGGGCCAGGTGTCATATGTATGCTTTAGACAGTGAAAAAAGCTCTCCTCTAGGGCGCTTTCTTTTAAAATATAATGATGTGAATCCTAAATTAAAGTCTCTAAAAAGATTACCAGACTTGGCTTTAAGATTTTATATTCAGCTTGAGGGATCTGGTTGCATATTGAAGCAGTTCTGTGCTCTTCGGCTCTGCTCAAAATATTGATTTGGTGATAGAATTATAGCACAACGTATTGCTAAAGCTCTGTCTGTATTGTGATACAGCTTACATCATTATTATGATCATTATTATTATTATTTCTGAGCAAGCTTACTGAGGGCAACCACAATAGTCCAGATAGTCGGAAAGCTGACCTGCACAAAACAAATTCAAACAGATAATCGAGATCATTACTGTGTTGGTATATGTAATGGTAAATGGTCTGCACTTATATAGCACTTTTTTAACCTTAGCGGTTTCAAAGTGCTTTACACTGTGAACTCATTCACCCATTCACACACACACACACACACCAATGACAGCAGAGCTGCCATGCAAGGTGCTAGCCTGCCTTTGTGAACAAATTGGACTTCAGTGTCTTGCCCAAGGTTGCTTTGGCATGTGAAATTGTGTGGGCCAGGAATCAAACCACAAACCCTGCGATTAGTGGCCAACACGCTCTACCACCTGAGCCACAGCCACCCTGTTGGCTACTGTATCAGAGACCTGTTATTGCCCAGCACTGTTATAAACCTATTTTACACTCATTTTCTGTTCGGTGCCTTGCCTTACATTCTTGCCATACTTGAACCACACACATTGACTACTAAAATGATGAGCTGTTATTGATTGGTGCTATGCAGCTTTTCAAGGTCATATTTCCTCTCATCTTTCCATTTTTCTTGTGCCAGTTAACATACAATATCCTTTGCTGCACGATGAAAGATTATTTGGAGAGTAAAGGATGCCTTCCCATATAACATCTCTTGAAGATATACATATTTCTTATAGTTAGACACTAAATGCAAGTTACACACCTAATGGCTTATTGATGAAATAATTGCAGATTGCTTTCATAAGGATAAGCATCCAAACTGGTAACAGCTAATGTACTTTATAATAAAAGATACCATCTATCATGATGACTATTCAAGAGTTTATACAAAGTCTGTGTAAAGCCGACCAAGTAAAAAGCATCTACTTCTTAGCAAAGATTGCATATAGAATATTTTGTAGAATGCTGCAGAAGCTTTTCCTTTCCAAAATTCATTAGTTCATCTATTCTTTAACTCAGACAGGCAGTATGTATATGGCAGTGATATGTGACCTACATACCCAAGGCCGTAACCATGTCTTGAATATTGGGGGGGACCAAACCATTTTGGGGTTGCGGGTGTTGAGGTAAATATAATTGTCCTCTTTGGTCCTTTAAAATAGTAAAGGCTCTGAATGAAATCATTTTGAGTTAGAAATCATTTTCTGAATAAATTCTTTAAAAGTGACAAAGGCCCAAAATGGAATAATTTTGGTTTGAAATTATATATATTTTTTCCACACAGAAGTTCACACAGTACAAGACTACCACGTGTCTACATTGCTAAACATTTGCCTGTTTTAGTAATTTTCTTTCTTTTTGTATCAAAGAAAAGATTAACATGATTTGAATTTATTTTCATCACTGATGTATCTGTAAAACGACATGACTGTGTCAGCTGGCTAGCAAAAAATAAATAAATACACAAAATTATTTACTGACATCAAGTTGTCCCTCATTGTGTTTTTTCCCTCAGTGGAATCTTAACACAGTCTTTTTTTTCTTCAAGAACCCGAATGCTGCTCTTATACATACAAAAATAGTTCATATTGACCACTACTGTCAAGGTCCAAAGAAAAAAAATATTATTAATATATCATAAATTTAGTCCATTGTAACGCACACACAAGACGAGACAGTCACAATGTCCGAGTAAAACTGCTTTAATAAACAGTTCAGGCAACAGTACAAAAAGGGCAAATCCAGTGAAGAGTAGTCAAGGGGGGCGCGAGGTCGAAGCCGGGGAATCGGAGTATATCAAAGGGGCAAATCCACAGAAGAGTAGTCGAGGGGAGCGTTGGGTCAAAGCCGGGGAATCACAGTATATCAAACGAGACGAGACAAGCGAGAGGAAAAGACAGGGGAAGCTAGGGGAACACTAGAGCTGGCAAAGCGAAGGGGTAAACTAAACAATAACCAACAAGAGTGAAGCGAAAGGGCAGCGTATATATAGGGGAAAACGAACAGTGCAGGTGAGACTAATAATCTAGTGATTAGAACGAGTGCGGGTGAAACTAATACTCTGATGAATGTGAGTGAGCGCGAGAGCCAGAGGGGGCGGGTGCAGGTGAAACTAATAACAGGGAACATGAACGCTAACCAGGGGACTGTGGAGTTAAATAAGGGACGAAAGTAAAACTTACGGAAGACCAAAAAGGGACAAAATGGGCAAAGAAGAGGTAAGGGCAAAACGAGACAAGGTGAATGTTACATCCATACAACACAAAGCTGTTGTGGGGCCCCAGAAAGCTTGGAATATAATGCACGAGTCATATGGACATATGGATATGGCTGTTAAGATGTCTTTATACTGAACCTTTGATAGTGCTTTATAGTATTTGACCTTTTTTAAGCTTGACAGCTCCTGCTCACTATAAACTGTTATTCTATGGAATAGAGCTGCTTAAAATATTAAGTATATATTAAAATAATTTCAAGAATTATTTTTGAACAACATAAGGGTAAGACAAAGTACATTTTAAATGTTTTAGGTAAAATACTTTAACTGGTGTCTCATCCTCAAAATAAAATGATCTTTTTAAAAAGAAGACTCTTAGGAGATGCTGTACAGAATTCTGAATTAAAGACATAAATTATTTAGAAAATCTTAAGCTGATATTAAATTGTTACCTACTAATATTTGCATTAAAAAATATGACATTGTACTTGCCACAACCTAAAAAAATCGATCATGTTCTAGTTTTAATCTGAGGGTGATAATGCTCTACTTTCTGTTATAGATCATTCTCTAAGACACTATCAAGTGAATGGTACTTCAGAAACTTACTAGATAACCACATTCATTCAATTCCTTTACAGTATACAGTGCATTCGGAAAGTTTTCACAGCGCTTCACTTTTTCCACTTTTTGTTATGTTACAACCTTATTCTAAAATTTATTAAATTCATAATTTTCCTTAAAATTCTACAAACAATACCTCATAATGACAACGTGAAAGAAGTTTGTTTGAAATCTTTGCAAATTTACTAAAAATAAAGAACTAAAAAAAAAAAATCACATGTACATAAGTATTCACAGCCTTTGCCATGACACTCAAAATTGAGCTCAGGTACATCCTGTTTCCACTGATCATCCTTGAGATGTTTCTACAACTTGATTGGAGTCCACCTGTGGTAAATTCAGTTGATTGGACATGATTTGGAAATGCACACACCTGTCTATATAAGTTCCCACAGTTAACAGTGCATGTCAGAGCACAAACCAAGCCATGAAGTCCAAGGAATTGACTGTAGACCTCCGAGACAGGATTGTATCGAGGCACAGATCTGGGGAAGGGTACAGAAAGTTAGCTCAGTGGCCTCCATCATCCGTAAATGGAAGAAGTTTGGAACCACCAGAACTCTTCCTAGAGCTGGCCGCCCGGCCAAATTGAGCGATCGGGGGAGAAGGGCCTTAGTCAGGGAGGTGACCAAGAACCCGATTGTAACTCTGACAGCGCTCCAGCATTTCTCTGTGGAGAGAGGAGAACCTTCCAGAAGAACAACCATCTCTGCAGAACTCCACCAATCAGGCCTGTTTGTTAGAGTGGCCAGACGGAAGCCACTCCTCTGTAAAAGGCACATGACAGCCCGCCTGGAGTTTGCCAAAGGGCACCTGAAGGACTCTCAGACCATGAGAAACCAAATTCTCTGGTCTGATGAAACAAATATTGAACTCTTTGTCCTGAATGGGAAGTGTCATGTCTGGAGGAAACCAGGCACCGCTCTCACCTGGCCAATACCATCCCTACAGTGCAGCATGGTGGTGGCAGCATCATGCTGTGGGGATGTTTTTCAGCAGCAGGAACTGGGAGACTAGTCAGGATCGAGGGAAAGATGAATGCAGCAATGTACAGAGACATCGTTGATGAAAACCTGCTTCAGAGTGCTCTGGACCTCAGACTGGGGCAAAGGTTCATCTTCCAACTGGACAACGACCCTAAGCACACAGCCAAGATACCAAAGGGGTGGCTACTGGACAACTCCGTGAATGTCTTTGACTGGCTTAGACAGAGCACAGACTTGAACCTGATTGAACATCTCTGGAGAGATCTGAAAATGGCTGTGCACCGGCGCTCCCCATCCAACCTAATGGAGCTTGAGAGGCCCTGCAAAGAAGAATGGGAGAAACTGCCCAAAAATAGGTGTGCCAAGATTGTAGCATCATACTCAAAAAGACTTGAGGCTGTAATTGGTACCAAAGGTGCTTCAACAATGTATTGAGCAAAGGCTGTGAATAATTATGTACATATGATTTTTGTTTTGTTTTTATTTTTAATAATTGTGCAAAGATTTCAAACAAACTCCTTTCACGTTGTCATTATGGGGTATTGTTTGTAGAATTTTGAGGAAAATTATGCATTTAAATAAATTTTGGAAGAAGGCTGTAACATAACAAAATGTGGAAAAAGTGAAGTGCTGTGAATACTTTCCGGATGCACTGTACACACATTCGCGCTTTATCTCAAGGCTGATATGCTGAAAACGGCTTTGTTAATGTTTTCGCATTCAAAATTATGAATGACATCCGAATCACTTACTGTACATTGGCAAATGGCAAATTTTGCCAAATGGTGAATAGTTTGTACCCTTGGAAATTACTGTCAGCTTGTACAACATTTCAATCATAAAATAGTGGGCAAATATTGCATGTTTAGATATATACTGACAGCTTACATAACACTAACACTGTTAACCTGAACTGCTGACACTGATCCGTGTGTGCTGTGTGGCGCTGGAATAATAATAATAATCCACGAGGTTCCCGCTTTGCTTCTTAAATTTGAGTCCCGCCTTCATCCATTTTATTGGCTATCTCAAGTGACATTGACGAGCAGTGTTAGACTACTGTGCACGCTAAAAATGTAACTTTTTTTTAAACCATTATGTTATTCCTGCATCAACTTAATGACAATTAAACGGTGGTGCGTGACTGCAGCAGAACAAGGTTATCAATTATTGTGTATTATTATTATTATTATTATTATTATTATTAGATCTCTGTCATTTAGTCTGATTTTGTTTGAAGATGACTACACTGAAGACATTTTGTTTTGGTTTAACATAATGTTTTATTGTGGACATTGGTTACACACAATGAAAATGAGTTTCTTTGATATGAAATTCAAAATGTAGGCACTACTCAGATACTTCGTGTAGCAAGAACCTAATTGAATTTAGTTAACTTATTGATCTGGTCAAATTACTATATTGAACCTTACAACGTGCTGCTAGCTAGCATATTATATACATTAACATATTATATGTATCGTTTTATTTTGTACAGTATAAGAAGCATGGCGCTGCTGAGAGTTTACAGATCACCAATCAGTCATTATACTGATGACTCCTCAGTTTTTGCTTCATGAAAACAAGCAGTACACTGATTTCTCAGGGTAATGTATCCAACCTCCACCTAACCATTAGTTCCACTCTTCTCCATAATGGTAACTTCCAAAAACAATGTTTTAAATCCCAACATAACAGTACATTAAACACTAACAAGTCTCCTAATGTAGAAATACATTAAAATAGCACATAATTTTAAAATGTACTCTCCCAATCCAGTCCCATGCAAAGCATGATGGCAACTGAAAATCACAACAAATATTAGTCTATTCACATAGTCCCAATACAATTGGATTAAGTAAACATAGATGGATTGTACACAATGAAATTAAGTTGAGACCAAATGCTAAAGAATTGTGTTGCATTAGCTCATTTTAAATCAGTTAATTGAGCAATCAGTAAACATCACGTTTAGTGAACACCATCTGTTTGAAGTCTGAACATTTCATAGCAATGTGATTATATCACTTTTTGATGACTGGATTGAATATCAATTGGACTTTATGCAATATAATTATATTCTTACCTCAAACATAAATATATTAAGTTGATTTGAAGTCTACTGATTTAGTATTTTCAATAGAGCTTCTTTCCCTTTTTTTTGTGTTTCAGTGTTTTTGTTCAAGTTGTATGTTTTTGTCAATACAGCATTATTAAATTTTCTTAAAAGCTTGCCATTTATACTTTCTTTCCAGCATGTTTATTTTTAAGGCTACATTTTGTATCATAAAATGTGTATTGCTCTAAATCGTTTCTCTGAATTAAAGCTGGTAATTTACATTTTCTGAGTAAACAGAGTTTAATTCTAGATTAAATGAAATAAACTGGCTCAATGAAAGTTAGCTCAATCGACATTGCATTATGTTGATTATCACAAAAAGATTATTAAGACTCATCCCTCAAAAAAAAAAGTTTCATTGTCATGACAACAAAGTTGTGATATTGGATATAACTTTACACATGTACAAGACTAGTAAGCGATTTTATCTTACTAAAGTCAACAAAAACAAAGGACAGGTATAAATGATTGTGATGAGGAGGAGTGCGTAGCCAGGAGAGAGACGTGTGTGTGTGTGTGTGTGTGTTTGTTTGTTTGTTTGTGTTTATGTGAAGTTCATTTATATAATTAAACCATTATGTTGACTGTTCAGCCAGTTCCCGCCTCCTCCTTGCCCATCCTTTACCTGTTACATTGATTTTTTTTTTTAACTTAATTGCCACAAATAATGTTGATTGAGTTAACTTGTCTGAAACCCAGAACATTCCTTTTAAAGAATTTATTTCTAGATTTTTAGCTTAATTTGTTTTGTAGAAACCAACATATGTGATTTAAGAAACAGTGTTAGCCATATCTAGCCAATGTAATATTAGCATTTAATTCTCCAAAGCTGCCATCTGTTTTCCTTGTGTGGAGTTGGTGAATGCCTCCAGGTCATAACACTCTTCTGTGAAATGAAGAATTTTAAATCGTAGTGTTGAAACCTTGAAACTTATTGCTGTCATTATTTTTGAACAAAGTTTCTGCAGTTCAGGGGATGTAAACGTATGCAAAACATACAGAAATCCAGTAGAGCATTGTGGGAAGTAGACACACAAACTTTCCTCTTAGTGACTTCTTCTCTGGAATGAACATTTGTGCTTTTGTCAAGGGAATTTGTTAATATATTCTGTTGGATGGGCAACATCCAAGAAAGTAATAATAATGCAAAGTTAGCCCACTTTTGCAATATTTAAATTCCATCTAGCTTATTCTGACGTAGTAGTAACTTTGTATTATGTGGTGCATTATACTGAGAAATATGAATATCTCTTAAGCTATCTGTTAGGATGTTTGTCATGCACCACAACAACTTAGTGATCTCTCATTTATATACTAAAATAATGTTCAGTAAACTGAGAACTCACATAATTAGTTACAGGCAATATGAATTGTGCTCTGAACATTGTCTGGCTCTTTGCTCAGCTGTGGTCAGATATTAAATATTCCAGTAGGGACTTGCATAAGTCAGCTGAGCTGAGGCATAAGAGAACAAGATTGTTGTAATTGGGCTGCTTTTTTGTTTGTTTCGGAGAACCTGAGAGCTGAAATCGTTTGAAGGATGTTTGAGTCAGGCTGACGCAATGCAGCCTAACCAAATAGACTAATTAGACTGGCACTGAGAAAACATGAGGCAAATACATCCAGCAAAGTGCTGTGCATTGAGCTGACTCGTCGTTAGGCCCAGGGAAATGCAAGCTGTACTCAACCATATCATTAGGCTATATAGCTTTCTTTCCTAAAGATATGTCTTTTCAGCTAGTAAGCTGTTTTATGTGTGTTGCTGTTTGCATATGTGTTTATATTTTAAATCATTTTGTTCATGTCATGGTGGTGGAAGCAGCATTCTAATCACTTTATAAACCAGTTTCATTAACAGTTGTGAATGAATGCTCCGCTCAAAACGCTGGTGGTTTTAAGACTTATTCAGCAGGCCCCCCTTTTGTCTGATTGGGGTGGTTGGTTGGGGGAGAGTGTGGACAGTTATTCCATCAGCTTGCGCTACCCCGGCAGCTTTCACTGTTGTTTATTTCCGTGTTGCCCGCTGAACGTGTTTAGATGCGCTCTACAATATGGGACTGCCTTCTGTTAGGGCTGTTCGATATGTCATAAAAAATTCTATATATAACATTTTAACTATCTTTTTAGCCTATTGACGATATTCAATATATATCTTTATAATTATGTATTTGCTCTAAAATGTCTTAAAAGTGTTTTTTTGTTTGTTTGTTATTTTGCCTCAGAGGAACCATCATATTTTAAAGACATTAAATAAAAATCTAATAATTCTTTTTCATTTAAATAAAAACAAGGAAGAATAAAATTCAATCATTTTAACTGATATGCACTTTATATTTATATTTAATACACAATGATATATATTAGCTTTCATAAGAAGTATTATTCACCTTCAAATGTTTTCACTGTGAATGAACAAGGTGTGCAAAGCTACTTCACTGATTTATTTTTGAAACCACGGTTGAACATTGAATACTAAATTATTACTGTGGGACACATCAGTTGAATTTTTATAATATAATGCTGAATTATCATTTATTATTCTAATTATTAGATTGGCGTTATACAAAAGTAATATATTTCTGTCCTGTTTACTTCATCTTCACCTGGGGGCTTTTATTTTGACAACAAAAGTGCTGTCATATTTACTTCAACTTCACAAGGAGCTTTTATTTTGACACAGAAAAGGCAATGAGTATTTGACAGTATACAATGTTTTGCATTTCCTGAAATGTTGTAATCTCCTTTTTTTCTATTATTCTGTGCCATGTTTGTAGATTTGTATAATAACTTGTAACTGTTACTAATGTTTGGAATTGCGCAATTGCTTGAACCTGCATTACTTTGATTTCACAATGCACGTGAACTGATCTGAGATCGCCACCGTGCGCTTGTACACAGATCAGCGTGTCACTGGTTTATTCTGAATCACACACAGACCATGTTTATCTGTCTATAAATCACAGCCTTTTGTGGATTAATAATCACATATGACCAACTTGCCATTTTGATGTTATTTTGTTTAATTGTGCATCCCTGAAGGATCGTGAAATTAGTCTACTGATGCGCTTTTTATAAAAACTAATGGCCAAATGAAAGTACATTAAAATCATCGCGATATTCACGATATTGGTAAATTTTACATTGTAAGCAAAATTATAAATTATTAATATTCAAAATATTGCCCATTTCCACCTTCTGTGCACTTTTACATTTTTGAATGATATAGATTATGAGACTCGAAGCCTAAGATATGATTTAAAAAAAAAACTTGAGCCAGAAATTAACTTTATTTGCTGATTTGACTTTACATATCTCAGGGTTTAAATAAAGTGGCTCTGAAAAACTGGATCACCTTGGATCTTTGTTGATGCAACAAAGCAATCAAAAGTTATAGCATTACAAATATATAATACATTTTAGTGCCCAAAAAACATCTCCAAGTGTCCAAAAGCCTCTCCATACAAATCAAACATAATAATTGTACATAAGAACTAATTACACATTCAAATGAGCATGAGTAACAAGATCTCATTCAGTTCCATTCTGTCATTTGAAACATCATTAAGTCTGCGCTATCTCCTGGTGGCCGAATATAATTGGAGTGAACGATCCTCTCTGCCCAAATTTGGATGACTGTCACCTGGTTGCAGCGATCTGAATCCTAATAGGATTAGTTTAGCATTCCATGATGCTGCACAACATACTGCATAATTTCTGATCAAGTCATCTGATCTAGGAAAGCTATTTAAGTTCTTTTGGCAAATTTCAAAGCACTTGTTCAGTTTTGGTCATAATGGCTACATGCATTAAGTATAGCTTCTAAGCTTTAAGAATATACCTATTTTATTTCGGTTATTAATATTTTGATAATTATATTTTTCTCATGGGCCGCCATCTGAGCTTAAAAGGTTGAACCATTGTTTTTCATTCGCAATGCTTTATGGGAATACAGTTCATATCCTTATTAAAGTTGTTGCACAATGTTGTAACTAGTGATCAACCAATATGGTTTTTTTTAATGGCCGATACCGATATCCAGAATGCAGGGTTGCCAATAGGCTAATACAATGACGATATATCACACAATTTAATATAGCAAATAACATAAACATAAAATTGCATTTAAAAAAAAAACTTATTTAGCACTATATTTTCTCAATTTCCCACAAAACATTTACTTTGTAAAAAAAAATTATATTGTATTTTAAATGGTAGATTGCAGTTTCTTCTAATTTCTGTTTTTTTGTCATAAAAATTTTGTCATTTGTTTGCCCATGAAGAAATTGTTAACAGGAAGAAGGAAATAACAGTACACACAGTAGTCCAGCAACCATGGATTGCATGTCCACATTAGCATTTAGCATTTTCAAAAATACAGAATCAAGCAAATTGTACAGTGCATAGTAAAAATGATATTTACTTATAGCACACGTGAAGTGCTTTTACTTTGAAGTTGCCCTCACACACTCAACCTCCTGGATCGCCTGCTTAGATTTTCACTGAGTGACCATCATGATTTGTGAATTAGAGGAACTTTTGATCCTGATCCTGAAGTTTTGATACTGGCTGATAGAATATGTGCTTCAGAAGAAGATATTACTGTAGATGAGTGCTCGACAGGAAGAGAACGCTGGATTTTCATGAGGTTTGTGAATTACATCTGTTTAAATTAGATATCTTCATATTTGCAGATGGTATATAACAGAAGTTTTATCGATATTTGCCTTTATCATTAGAAAAGAAAGTTAAAAGTAACAGGGAAATGTTGAGGAGAGACTGTTAGAAAATGTGCTTCAGAGGAAGATTTATAAGCGTTCCGCAGGATGCTGGATCTGCTGAAGTTGTGTGTGGTTGGTTTATTACGTCAGTTTAAACTAGATATGTGCATATTTGCAGATGGTATATGATAATAGTTTTATCTATATTTGCCTTTTTATCATTAGACAAGATGGTTAAAAGTTACAGGGAGCTGTTGAGGAGAGGGAGAATGAAACATGTGAGCACTTAAACATTTTGAACTCAAACGCGTCTGCCGTGGCTCTGATATGCGGACTGTTTAAATTAGACTGTTGCACACCGGTCTAGTATTGTATTAATGCAATGGCAACAACAAAACTAAGCATGACTGGTCATTTACATGTCTCAGTCACTTCACATGCAAGCAGGCGATTCTCAGAGACCTCAAGAAACAAATCTGCCTAACAGGAAATTTATCGGCCAATATGATTATTAAGAAAATCTGAAAATCAGCTGATATTTATATATATTGGTCAACCACTAGTTGTAACTCTAACTTTTTGTCTGATTTTCATATACTTTTTTTGCTTTTTTTCTGACAAAAGACATTTGTGATTCTACTTGGAACTGGTTGATTTGGTTCATGTCTTAGAACTCTCTTTAGGAGGATTATATGAAATCCCTACGATAGAGAAGAATGGTAAAAATACTTCCTAAACATAGACGGCTGAAAAAGTTGGTGGGCATTGTTGCGCTGTATATTCGGCTGGTCGTAAAATCTTAATATTACACTACACTGTGTAGAATAAAACAGCTTCATCTTATGAGTTGACATAATTTTGATTCTATTTCAATGCCTTTCAATTTAAAAGTTTAGCAGAGTGCACTTTAATTTTTTCCCTAAGTGTTTTTCATTAATTATTTTTCCCCCTTCACATACAGTTTAAGGCAAAGCGAAGTACTATATTTTGTTAAACCTTCCTGAATATTCCAAATGCTTACATAACCTTTACATTTGCCAAATGAAACCATACTTAAACTCATCCTCTCAAAGGATTCATTGTCTTTTGACAACCAGTACTGCCACACACAAAGACTTGGCTGAACTTTAACCCTCAGCACTGAAGGCTAAGGGCTCATTGTGCTGGAATGAGGGCTTTGTCATTCCAGGCTGCATGTCCATTAATTACTGGAAGCGCATACATCAGTTCATCCCCTGACCCCCTAACTCTAGCTGAGCGAGCGAGTCGTGCAGAGCATGAAAAGCATCTCCATTGGTCTCCACTATGTAGAGATGTATTGGAATTCCTTATTGGATTCTTTGCATGTAAACAAATCCCACATTGAGAGAGGTTGTTGGAGAACAGCCAGGGAATTCCTACAATGGGGAATTCGTAATGAGGAAGTTTTGATAAAGAGTTCTCATTCATTATTCCATTGGTAACATGGTGTGTGAATCTGTGTGAGTGCAGAGGAGCCTCTGTGCACATATCTTGAGTCAGATATCTTGGAAACAGTTTATTACAGTGTTGCACTATTTAATGGTCTTTTCTTTGAGCATATCTACGGTGCATGACAGTAAGGGTTTGTGCTAGAGTGAGATTTTGCTTTCTGTCAATTACTTTTAATTATTTTTTTTTTCATTCAGTGCCCTATATCTTTTGGTTTCTTTGACACTGAGTATAGCTGAGTTAAAATTCAAGAAAGCCATTGGGTTTTTAGAAGACACTGTTTTATCAGTATTATCTGCCTGTACATCTGATAGGTTAGTGATCTTTTTATATATTTGAACAGTATTGTGCCTTGATCATCTCCTGAAATAACAGTTGATGTATATTGCTTCTGTGATTATTTTCACTGCAACCTTCCAAAGCAAAACAAGCATATGGCGTGATCCTCCAGCTGAGGGAATGAGCAATTTGAAGGATGAGTCATCACTGGAGATTCTTAAAAAATTCTGACAGCTATGCTATGTATTATTCTTCCTGTTACCTCTTATTTGACTGAAATGCAAATGGTGCTACATAGCCCTTCCTTTTCCCTGTTCCCATGCATTGCAACTAGGTAGGGCTGGGACAACGTGTCACGCAAAATATGCGCGTCGATTCGTCGGACCCAAAACAAAGATGGCGGCGCCGACGAGTATTAGCAACACGAGTGGCTCCTCAGACTATCAGAAGTGCAAGGCGGCATGCACTCGTTCCTCTAAAGTATGGGAATTCTTTAATTTAAAAGGAAACAATTCCGTGATATGTCGTCTTTGCAAAATGGAGATGCATTCTAGCACCACGGCAATGCACCAGCATCTGAAGAGGCGCCACCCGGGAGCAGCCGCAGATGACAGAGCACCGTAAGTTTTTTTTTCAACTCCCCACTTTGCACTCGATGTTGGAGTAGGCTATAATACGTTGTCGACACCTAAAGTTTTCGCTTATAGCTATTAATAATGTGCTTATAGCTATGAATGTCGTGAAAAATACAAAGAGGACACTGACAACGCGCTGACAGACAGGACCAAGCAGGTAACATTTAATAAAGTCTCAACTTTCAAATTTGGTCATTCAAAGAAAATTAAACCATAAATAGGCCTACTATTTTGTGGCTCTTTAATGTGTCGTGACAGATTGCCTCAGTTAAAGCTGCTCGTGAACCGATCATCTATTCCTTGGTTAATTTATATCATCAAATAGGCTAAACACGAATGTAGCCTACATCAGAAGGACTGTTGTTTTAACCGCGGAAAGATGTCAGTACAGTAGCCTACAATCCATTATTCAAATTCAAATCCACCGACGTTAATTTTCTCTCTCCTGACTACTTTGTCGGACAAAAATGGCGTATTATGATTGATTGATCAGATCGCCAGTCAATCAAACTCCCTGCAAATGTTTTTTTTTTTACATTTTATACACACCCACCCCCGATGAACCGGTATTACCGGTGTTGTCACAAGTCGATTAATCGAATCGAAATCGAATCGGACTGAAAAAGTAATCGTTAGATTAATCGATGCATCGAAAAAATAAATCGCTAGATTAATCGTTTATCCCAGCCCTACAACTAGGGTGTGAATTCATTAATAAGACTTTGGTGTTGGTATGGTTGAATTAATAGACTACAACATTATTGTCAGAATCAACTCATGGCAGGTACACCTTAAGGCCTTTGCACACAAAAGTTGACATGAGTATGAGAGGCAAATCAAAGAGGAATGGCACTTTCCAATATAAAGCGAAGCCAATGTTCGCCATTAGCACATTCAAGACTTTACTATAGGTTGTGCTAATCCACAAGCAATTTTACCCCAGAATGGTTCATGACTCAATGCACCTTTGAGCTGGTCCGCCCTCCACCCATCATCGGGTGAGAAGAAATAACCACTTGACAAGTATGCAAGACAAACAAGAAAAGCAAACGATTCTCTAATGAGCAAATCGAAAAAATTAAACGCATTTCTCTACAAGCTGCAGCAGCGATGTCACCTGCTGGACAAGTTTATCACAAATACACAGTCTGAGGGGTGATTAGAAAGAACTGAATGTAAAGAAAATGGAGTAACAGTTAAAACATATCATTTGGAACAATATTAATTATATGCCATTGTAACGCATACTGTATATACTTGTGTTAAGTATATTTGTTTAAAATCACTGCGTAATGCACACTCATAATGACTGTTAAAACAAATTTTGACTGGAACTTATTTCCATAATAATAATGTGTAATATTTACTCAAATCTCTGCATGTTACAAATAAAATTTGATGAAATGTAAACACTCCAATAATGCAAGCAATAAAATGCAGATCTTACCCAACAAAACCCATCTTCATTTCATCTCATTTTTATACTGTATGTACAGCTTATGACGGACAAGGCTATTAATGACTATTAAAACAGCACAATTTTGTTTTTGGTATTCAAAGGCACACAGAGCGCACTGCAAGTCACAGCAGTAGGATAATATTATTTATATTCTGCTAAGAAACACATTTAAGATCCAAAAAGTTGTTAATTATTATTTTATAAAATGTAAAAAAATGTTGCATGCCCAGTTCCCACTACCTACTAGGTCCTTGTGGTGTCACGGTTACTCACCTCAATCCGGGTGATGGAGGACAAGTCTCAGTTGCCTCCACTTCTGTGAAAGTCAAACTGCACATCTTATCATGTGGCTCAATGTGCATGACACCGCGGAGACTCGTGCTACTCTCCGCGATCCACGCACAACTTGCCATTGAGAGCGAGAACAACTATTAGCGACCACAAGGAGGTTACCCCATGTGACTCTACCCTTCCTAGCAACTGGGCCAATTTGGTGGCTTTGGAGACCTGGCTGGAGTCACTCAGCACACCCTGGATTCGAACTCGCGACTCCAGGGGTGGTAGTCAGTGTGAATACTCGCTGAGATTCCCAGCCCAAAAATGTGTTTATTAAAAAAATGATACAAATGCAAAGTTGCTGCGATATGTAGTATATTATAAATAAGATATAAGAGAACTAGCATAAGATTAATTGCAAAGGCCAAACAATGCAGGAATATGGAATAAATTATAAAGACAATCCACATAAGATCAGATAATTTTTAAAGGGGATGCAAGGCAGTGATGCAGCAATATCATATATATTTTAAGAGAACTCGTTTGCGAATTTAATATTTTTTTATTTTATTTTTTAAGGTGTTTGATGCAAATGACTACATCCTCACTGCTGGTTCAAGATTTCTTAATGGAGTTACTTCAGCATTGAATATCGGTGGTCAAAACAGCTTTCTGAGCTTTTGTCCCATGCACCAGTTGCTCTGGCAATGGTAACTGCAACAGCTTCTGACACATGATCTAAATCTTATGTATTATTGGTCAGGGAATTTCTTCGCGGGCAAAGAAAAAAAATCGACACACTCACCGAAAATAAAATGCTTTGACTATTCGGTGTGAATGTTCACTCCAGGTGAGAATGGCTCATTTGGAATCCATTGTTTCGATTCGTTTGGTGTGCTGATGCCTTTAATCAACGAACAGTTACCCAAAGCTGCTTTACCTATTTTACTATGTAACTAGCCTAATTTTTTATGTTTTCTGAATAAAATATGAGTGGTACTTGCCCAAGCAAATCTAACCATCACCATGTTTTGGCATTGTGGGTGGTTGCCTGGGCTTTCTTGTGCAGTTGCTATGAAGTTCTGATTGTTTTTAGTAGAGATGCACCGATCGACCGGCCAGGAACCGGAATTAGCCGATTTTCCGCATGCTCGGCCCGGACCGGTAACCGGCCGGTCAGCCTCACGTCTTACCGATTCCAAGCCGGTCCGTTTTGTTGCCAGCGGCGCAGGCAATAACGTCACAGCCGCACGTAAACATGTCATTGGCGTGGAAGATCTTCACTGTGAGTGAAGAATACATAAAGTTCGAAATGTGTAATAATTTTAAGGTCAAAGTATACCGTGGGGGAACCACCACAATAACTTTCGGAACAACAAACCTAATTAGACATTTAAAACACCATCACCCAGCTGAAAATGCCCATTTTAAAAAAGAAGCTAAAAAGGGAAAGCGGCTAAAGCTAGCCAGAGCTCAGAGCCAGCCACAAGTCAGCAGCCTCTCCTATCATTCCTTGGTATGAGCAGCGAAAAGACCAAAGCAATTATGAGGAAAATTATGGAATTCATGGCCCTGGATGACCAGCTGTTCTCCCATAGTTGAGGACAGAGGTATCAGAAATCTGATACATTTCCTCGATACAGAGAATGAGGTACTTTCTGACGTCGCGTTGCCTGAGTTGTTTAATCTCGTGTCATGTTACACATGCAGCCTGTTATCTGTCAACATTTGGGTACACAAATCCGGGAGAGGGGGGTGCTGGATGGCAGAGGCAGGCTAAATACTATAGAAATTGTGCCGTTGTGATTTTATGTAATTTTTCACACCGTGTCCGATATTAAAATCAGTGCGACACACATGCAAATGGCATGGGCATTGTCGATATGGCTTCAGGATATGAAATTCAATTCTTCCATCCAGCTGTTGTTAAATGTACATTTATATTTAGTTTTTATCACCGGAGCACCAGCTGAGTCTTCTCCTCCCCTCTACCAGTGATGCTTGATTTAACATCCTGCGTCTACTGCCTGCGCAGATATCAACAGCGCAACTGGGTTGTAGGTTGCCAGGTTGAGGACACAAATGATTTGTAATTTGTATGATGTGTCGTTTGTGTGAGTAGGATGGGTTTCAGTCAAGATCTGGCAACTGGACCACCTTGGAATAATATATTGATGTGATTATTCATATAACGTGGTTTGGGCCATACAAATTACAGGAGTTTTTTTGGGAGAAATAACAAAACGGGAGACTCCCGGGAAAAACGGGAGTGTTGACAGGTATGCAAGCCGTTCCCGAAGCAGTGCTCAGTTTTACAACTGATATTTGGACATCTAACGTAAGTTGAGCGTATTGGACACTTCAGTTTTTCAGATCTTTGGAATTGTTTTGTTAGACGAGTAATAAAGAGAAAAAGGTCCATTTATAAAAATAGTGGAAAATGACATCTGTTATATAAAGCAACTCATTTGCAGTTAATTGTTATTTCTACCTCTTTCCAGTCACAGAGCACTTTATTTTGAGAGTTGTGTGAGAAGTGAGAGAAGATCCTGTAACTTAGTGCAGTTTGGGGGAAATTGTAATGTTTAATAATTTATTTTATTATGAAAATCAAATTTAGCATTGAAGAAAGTTAGATTTTGTTTGTATATGTGGTCAATAATAGTTCTTAGAAAGAAAATCGGAATAAAAAAAAATCGGAAATCGAAATCGTCCAAGGAAATTGCAATCGGTGCAGCTCTATTTTTTAGCCTTTGGAAAATTGAGTGATATGAACAGAAAGGCTTTACTTCAAACAGGGTGCACTGTAAAATAATCACTCACATTAATTGAATTGGGATGTAGGCATTGGGTCAGACAAGGTCAAGCTCTATGTTAGGCTATCAGATAAGTTATGAATGGGCTAATAACAAAGCTAGATTGCAGGTTTGATCTTGGTTAAGGCAGTATTTCAAAACTTAGGGTTGAAAAGTATACAAGTTTCCTGTTACTAGTAAATACAGTTTTTTTTGGCCAGTCATTCTTATGATCTCATTTATTAGGCCTATGACAGTATTAAATTATGTATCGGTTTGAACAAATTAGAATGTGCTGTTCTTTGAGCAATGTTATTTTAGTAACTCTGATTTGACATCTAGACTTTTGAGTTAAAATTTTTGTGGGCCTTTAACTACTAACTACTATATTACTAAAAGCAGTCAGAGGTATAGCATCTGTAATTAAATGTGTTATGCACACATGTACTGTTATGGAGATACACTTTATGCTTTTTACGCTTGACTTATATTAGTCTCTGAGCATTGGGTTCATTTAATTTTTTGCACAGGGATTGCATGCCATGGAAACCTAAAAATCTTAAATTTAAAAATTGTGATTTCTAGGCCTGGAAAAGTTAATAAAAATAATAAAATCTAAAAAGCCCATTAGCTCTAAAATATTTAATCGGCTAACAATTGCTCTTTGTTAGCGCATTCTTTACAAAATTATATATAAAAAAAATATTATCCAATAATTGTGAACAGGGTAATAAATAATCACTCTGCCACACCAAATGCGGGTACTTCTTGTGCAGTGGGGGATCATTTTGGTCATCTTTTCCACCTGTAAGACTTCTCGGAGTGACATATGGAAAGAAATTCCTTCAGACAAACAAGATTTGCACTTGAACAAACACGCCTTATTATATTGTGAAGAACAGGCAAAAGAAAATCCGTTGGTACGCTTGAGTGATTCAATGTGTTTTCAGAGGTTCAGTGGCACTCGTGTTTTATTTGCATTGTGAACACATCACCGTATTTTTACATTACCATACAAAGCAAAGGGCATGCAGCTACATTGGGACTTCAGGTGAATTGACATGCGTTGTCATAATTAATATAGAGTTATCATATACAGTTTCTACGAAGGATTCTACCAAGCTCCTCCTGACTTCCACGATGCTCACACTCCACTGACGAACACACTACTCTGTACTCTGCGCAATGGCAAATTACTGACTTTATAATAAACATTTTTGGAACTGTTACATCTGCTCCTGGGTTATTCTGTCCAGCACATACATGTTACAAGTGTAGTTGAACCAAGATGAATAGTGAGGTTTTGGTCAAAAGATGTGTTGTCTGGGATCCCAAGGAGTCTTGGCAAGGTTGAGCTGAAGGTGTCATTCCTTCATCCAGGCCGAAATGTCAGAGAGGCAGGCAGAGATACAAGCTGAGACAGTAGGGTCATCAGGCTGGAATGACAGGTAGAGTTGCATTTCATCTGTATAGCAGTGAACGGAATAGCCATGCGCCTCAATGACCAGTCCACTGATCCTCGAGGAACCCCAGTGGTCAACTGGTGTGTCTTGGACACCTCTACTTTTCAGGAGACCTTGAATAATCTGCCAGTGAGATATGACTCAAACCATCCAACTGCAGTTCCAGTGATACCCAGGTTTCCAGTTGTGAGAGATGCGTTAATAATATGTGTGAGTGCAGGTAAGATCGATGGAGAGGCAGCTTGCATGAGGGGATAGGGCAAATTTGACAGGTAGTAGGAGCACTTTGGAGACCTCAGTCTCAGAGAGAAAGAGGAAAACAGGATGGGATGTTTGAAGAGAGTAGCTGTGGGTGTTTGGTGTAGAAAACTGGCTGCTGATGCTCACCACCTTGTCAGTAAAAAATGTGAATCAGAGAAGTTTGGGATGTGGTGGTGGAGGATAAAAAGGAGATGAGAAAGTTTACAATAGTTTACAGGAATCTGAAGTGTTACTGATCTTGTTCTGGTAATAATCAGTTTTAGCAGCAGAAACTCTAGCAGAAATAGAGGAGATAAGTGATTGATACTTACATAGGTCAGCAGGGTCTTTTGACATGTGCCACTTTTTCTCTGCAGCCCTCAGTTTGGTTTGGTGATCACAAAGTCTTTTCAACAGCCAGGGGATAGAGGGAGTAGCACGTCCTGGCCTGGAGGTTAGAACACAGACACTATCAGAGCAAGAATTGCATGAGATGTTGTGTTTCTGTAAGTAGAGCCCAAAAGGAGCATACAGTGTATATAGAGTGAACCATATAGAGGACCTATAATTGAGCCTTGGGGAACACAGCAAGTAATAGGAGCAGGGGATGAGGAACAATTTCCTGTTCTAATCTGAAAAGCTCTATCTTTATGCAAGAGGCGAACCACTGAAGAGCCATGCCATGTATACCAACCAAACACTTAAGGCGCTGTAAGGGAAATTTAATTGTTAGACCACCACTGATGTCATCTTCTATCTCTGTTAAAAACTGCTTCATTAAGGGTGAAATGTTCTGGCTTGCTTTGCCAAATCACTCTTTCCAGACTTTATTCCCAATGTTGTTTGAGTTCAAGAGACCTGTCAGAGGTGTTCATGTCATTGACAAGAGTTTCTGGGTCCCATTTTATCTGAGCCCTTAATAAAACAGCTAGAGTTTTCAACCTGACAGATAGGATGGTTCTCTTTGTTGGGCTAGTGTCTCAAAAATTTGCATTATGCCCTTTACTGTCCCTTTTATGGATCTTTTCCAAGTTTATTGACACAGTCTTTCCTCAAAGTATTTGCTTGTCCCAAAAACACAGTTTAACAAAATCAGGTTTGTAAATTTTTTTATATTGGGTAAGTTATTCATTATTTGTTCGGAGCAAACTCATTTGCTGTTGTAAGCTTCCCTAAGACTGCTGAATTGAATTTCAGAATAACTGTCAAAGAAGCAAAAGCCATCAGCTCTCTGTTCTGCACCAGTGAACCTCTTTCTGAGGGCATAGACCTGTTATACTATGGATTGAGACTCATACATTAATGATTAAAGACTGAATATATTCATTATTTATATGCACATTCAGCCAATAAAAGCCATCAGTTAAATCCCATTGGTCCATTCTGGTGTAAAGTGTCAGATATTTATTGTAGATTTCTTCCATTGACCTTTTTAAGCACTTTAAAAACTATTACTTTTAAATCTATGATGTATTTGGAACTGTGTTGTACTGTGCTATATTGACCCTTATTTTCACACTTTGTTCTTAAAAACAGAGTTATTTATTCTCTCTCTCTCTTGCTGGTGTGGTCCCTAATGCCACAGGCTGCCCAATGTTCTTTGATCAGCTGCTGGCACTTGACACTGGCACTGATTGCTCGAGAATGATGCCAGCCATCTGCCTGGGGTGAGTGAGAAGCATCAGAGTGATTGCATTCTGCTCCCTTGATATGCAGGACATCCAGATGTTCCTCAAGAGCTGAAATGATAGAGCTTGCATTGTCCTCACCACTTAGGCTTTTTCCCACACCTTTCTCAACCTCTGAGTTCCCTCAATTGAATGCTCACCCACCCCAAGTTGTGTTTTTCTTCAATGAAATTTACAAAAAAGTTAGTTTTTTTTTTTCTATCTTAGGAGGTCACAAGTCTAAAGGCTCTAGTAATTGTTTTTGATTTATGGTGGACTCTTTGTCTGTAGCGATGGTGACAAACCATCTGCCACAAAGTTACTTTTGGATGTTTAGATGCCAGGGTTTGTCAGTGCTCTGATGCAGATCTGAATTAATTAGCAGTGACCTCTCCTTGGACCCGCACCTGGAGCTGTCCATGTCCCTGTGGGCATGTCAACTGAAGATTACAATAATAACAATCCCAAGACACAACAGCTTGCTTTTTAGCACTGTAATGACAAGACCTTGTCAGATAAATGAAAACCAAAAGTCAAGGCTTTGTGGATTTTAGGTTATTTCTATTTGCTTTTTGCTCATTATGTAGGTGTTTTATAAAAGGTTAATAATTTTAACTTTTAGCAGATATATGTAATTTAAAATGTAGTCTTTCTGCTCAAGGAACATTAACCTTGTTCAGTTTTGTTCCAGACACTGTGGATTCGGCAACATTATGTCTAAAGTTTTGCTGCTGAAATCGGTCTCTTACCAAAACTTCAAACGCTGCCCCTCAGAGGCTGAAGCCGGAAGTGTTGCTTAATGTATGGGCACTTGTGAGCTCCAGTATCCAGTTGAAATGTCCACAGGATGGTGCCATAAGCGAGCTGAATTTTTAGTTATAAATTATGTAATGCAGTCAACAGGAGTGCATATTTTTTTATCCATATACTCTAATCAAAACCCCAACCCTAATCCTAAACATCAGTGGAGTGAAAATGTAACAGCCTCCAAATTGTGTGAAAATACAACCTCCAAATTGTACTTACTATTGTTTATGTGAGCGCTATTACTTCCTAGTTCCAATGAGAACAACCTTCCTGGTTTTGGAGGTTGCATGCACAACAAGCTATCAGCAGCGCTAGAGGGAAATGCGTTCACGCTTGAATTGATGAAAACATTTCTGACTGCGGATGGTGCCTGTCGAAAGTCGACTGAATGGTGTTGATTTCAGGGTTTATTATCTTTCTGAAGAAACACACTGCCCATTGTCCAATAAAGTGCTCTTTAGAATAAGACTAATGCCAATTGCAACAAACTAGCAATAGCAAGAAGCAAATCATGTTTTCACCAGACTGTGACATAAACCAAAGTGTTTCGATATGTCCCACCCCAGCCTCATGTTACGATAGGAAATATGTCAACACTGGAATGAAAATTGCATTCATCAAGTGATTTAATGGGGTCTTTAAGAACTGAAGCCAGCAATTGCCACTCATCCAGGATTAGTTGGTGGATCTTCTGTGATTGTTTCTGTGTCTCATTGAGCCTTTTCACAAAAACTATTTTGGCTTCTGGCTTTATTTAGCCTATTGACGATATTTGAGATTTTGCTTTTGGAAGTGTTTGCTTATGCCAGCAAACATACTGAGATGGAATTTGGATAACATAAATACCAGAGCTCAACAGATTTAATGTTGTTTGCAAATCCTAATATAATAAAATAATGGGGGAATCAGGGAGTCTGAATGTTTCATCTTTTTTTTATTGAAAAGTCTCTCTGGAATATACAACAAGCACATTCGTTTTACTCACAAACTAGTTTTTTTTAGCCATCTTGAGTCACTCCGTAAGAATTATTTCAAGGTTTGGGCTTGTTTTAATCGCCGTTCTTTGCTGTAATTAACAATGTGCTATTTCCCACATTCTGTTTGTTTCATTAAATAAGTGAAAATTATTTCGAAATTGTTCCCACGTAACATGCAAACATGTTTTTGTTACTTTTTGTTTTACTGCCTCATGAAACATAAACAGAATATGGGAAATGGGATTGTGGCGGGGGGAGGGCGAGGCTGTGTCATGATCCTACACACCCGGTCCCGTATTAGGCTAATCAAGCCTCCCGAGAGGGATAAAGGTGGACTGCAGAGGATCGTGTGGGAGAGAGAGATCGTTTACGGACATGTCCGTCACATGTGTGTGTTTGTCTTTTGTTTAAGTTGGTAATTAAAATATTATTTATATCATCAAGCCGGTTCTCGCGGCCTCCTTTCCATTGATCCCTTTACGCTGGTGCCGGAAACCCAGGAAGGAGGAGGGATACGCCGTAGTTCTTTCCACTACCGTCCACCCCAATGGAGCAGCCGCGGCCATCTGCCGGGGGACGAGGAGCCCAGCCGCCTGAAAGAGGACAATGGCTGCCGACCACGAGGAGAGAACGGGCTCCTAACCGACCGCCTGGAGCGGTCAGGGCCGCTGCCAGGGGCGGAGGAGTCCCCTACCAGCCGCTGAAACGCGGCGGGGTTTGAGACCGCCGACCGCAAGCTGGGAGGGGCTCGCTGCTGACCGCCTGGAGCGGGAGAACCGCTGCCAGGGGCGGGAGACCCCTTCTGTTCCCAGAGAACGCGGCGGGGCGTTCCATCCGCCAGGGGCTGGAGGTCTGCCTCTGATCCGCCCGGAGAGGCGCGGCTGTCGTCCGATAGAGGGTGGAGGAGTGGCCGAGGAACAAGCTACGGCGTATCGGAGAACTGGTGAGTAAGAGTTTTTTTTTTCATCTCTCCCTCTTCTCTCTCTCACTGCCGCTCTGTTTTTTTTTGTTTTTTTGGGGGGTACTACACTGTTACAGGAAGTACCCCCCCAGTTTAATTATTTCTGTTTCCCTCCCCTTGTCCCCTCCCTCGTCCAGGTAGACGGGGATGACCTGCCAGCAGACGGGGCTTAGGGCACATGGGCCCCCAGGGAAAGGGGGGGGGTGTACGTCATGCTGGGGGCGCCCCAGCCTGAGAGAACGAGGGAGGAATGTGGCAGGGCGGAGGGCGGCTAATTAGGCTAATCAAGCCTCCCGAGAGGGATAAAGGTCGACTGCAGAGGATCGTGCAGGAGAGAGAGATCGTTTACAGACATGTCCGTCATATGTGTGTGTTTGTCTTTTGTTTAAGTTGGTAAGTAAAATATTGTTTATATCATCAAGCCGTTTCTCGCCTCCTCCTTTCCATTGATCCCTTTACAGGGATGTTGTTACTTACAGCAGATGATACTGATTAAAACCAGCCCCAAAACAATGTAACAATATGGTGCAGAGAGTTTTAAATGATCCTCATAGAGCGACATGGGCTTGGTTTTCTCTCACACAGACATGTTATGTCTCTTGCAGCTGACTAAGTCCATTCCTGAAAGTATCTGCAGGCAGTCAGAGAATTTTTAGGCGCAAGCAAATAAACTGCAACAAATTATTGGTGAAAAAATGTCCTCTAATTGCATTATCTGCGAGATGGTATTAATATTTGTATTTTTATGGTTATCGGCCATAATATATCAGCCGCCAATATATTGTGCATCCCAACTTTCTATCACTTTAACAGTCTGAGATTTTCCTTCATTGAACATTTTTTTGGCAGCAGCCAAAGATACATTTCTGGTCACTAAAGCAAATGTAATGATATTTGTCTTGTGTCAGTGCTTGACTAAATATGCTTCATCTGAAGTGCGTGAGTGAAGCCTAGTTTTACGTGTGATGCACATGATTCGAAAACAGGAGAGATGTGAGCGATGTGATATTCCAGTGGAATAATTTATGGGATATTGTTCATTTGTTCATGTAACAAGATGGCAAGGCAGCAGTGTTGGTTGTGTTTTTCACATTGTAATGGCAGAGTTAACAGAAGAGGGCAAGAACACACAACACAACATAGTGCTATTACAACGAATGACTGTAGCGTAACCTCATCATCGAAAATGCATTTGCATTTACACCTTTGAATATGGTCAGAATCCGTCCTTTACCAACTCCAAATGTGGTTTGAGTGATCTGCTCACGATCCATTCACAATGCATCTTGGGTGCATTGACACCTGTTAGCCAAGAATTTTCATTTTGGTGTATCACTGTTAAATAATATAAACTTGATATACTAACCTTCTGGAACTATGACATTATCCATAATAGTAATCCATTACCAGCCCACAAATGCACACAGCACATTGCAGTCTTTGCTTATCGCAAGGGTAGAGCCATTGAGCAAGTCTAATGCTGATAAATGAGAAACAAGAGAGTAAAAGATACATTTGCATTTACATTTATGCATTTGGAAGATGCTTTTATCCAAAGTGACTTACAGTTCATTCAATGTATGCACTTGATCAGTTTGTGTGTTTCTTGGGAATCTAACCCACGATCTTGGTGTTGCTAGTGCCATGCTCTACTTGTACCGATCCGGTTAAAAACATCAGCATCGGAGACGATACGGATTCAGGTATTGGATTCCTACTTCTAATATTGTTTCTATCTTTACAGACTGGCAGTGTATACTGAGTCATAGTCATAATAGCCCAAAACGTTCTACTAAACCAATAAATAAAGACAATATATTTGCCCAGATATTTTTTGGCAACACCAGGAAATTGTTACAAATGTGAAATTCCAAATTGGTAACTTTTCTATTGCACTATGATATATCCACCAGTTTTCATTTTCAATGTCTCTTACCAAAGTGAAGAAATCCGTGTTCGCGTATGTCTGATTGTTCTTGCCACCATCAGTGGCTCAAACTTTCCTCCGTTGGACACCCTGCTCTCAAGTTTCAAAACAGTGCTTTGAACTAAAACATTTAATCTTTGCAAGGTCTCCAGGGCGACAGTGCGGAGTTTCTCTGTAGTGTGCATAATAGCCAAAAAAGCCCTGTGCTGTCACCAGCTTGCATTCCCATTTTTATCTTTGATATCAGTATGGTATCTTTTGCTGTCTAATTTTGGCACAGACCTTCTTTAGCCAGGCATCAAGATATGGCAACAAACTATGTGTCAATCAAACAGTCACTCCAGTGAATTTCCGCCATGCAGTTTCAGGAAGAGATTTACTGACATGATACAGATTCAACTGTTATTGAAGACACCCTAATGGGATTGAAAATTGAAATGACTTTGTTCATTTAAGATATATTTAAATAATTAGTTCCTGTTCCCTGTCTGTCGCTCTCTCGACGTTGTGTCGGAGAAGCGACACTAGGGGTCTCTCTTGAGCGGCGAATATGCCTTTGATCTATGAAACAAGGCCAATGAGAAGTTGGAAGACAGTATTTGCATACCCGCCCCGGACATACGGGTATAAAGGCGAGGAAATACTACGAGTTCATTCAGAAATATTCTTCAGAGCCGATGGTTGTGCATGCTGTTTGCTACGAATCACACCTGTTCCTGTATTCCTCTGACGCTTGCATGCTGTTGGATTGAAGGCGCATTACAGCGGCTATTTCTCCTTCTTTGCACGGCAGTGCAATTTCCCCGGCGCTTCGGCAGCGCAGAAACAAACTCTAAAGAGTTATTTAAAAGAGTGATTTCTCTAAAAGAGTATATTTCACTAAAAGCAATACATAGCTGAGTTTCAGGACGTATCTTTTTAAAGATGCCTTTCCACCCCTGTGTAGTTCCTGGATGCGGTAGAGTGCTCTCCACTTCAGACGGCCACAGGCGTTGTCTCGTGTGTCTGGGCAGCGCTCACACAGAGGCTGCGTATGTGGATGGTTCATGCTCTCACTGCGAGGGCATGACCTTGGCAACATTGCTGTCGCGGCTCGCTTTCAATAGATAGCAAGCCACTCCAGCCGCCCCCCACATTGCCCTGCTGATCGTGCTCGCCTCCATCAAGAGGGTCGGGGACCTGCAAGCGTTCTTTGTCAGCGACACTTGCCTGGAGTTCGGTCCGGCAGACACACATGTGATCCTAAGACCGCGACCGGGCTACGCGACCAAGGTTCCTACCACACCATTTAGAGACCAGGTAGTGAACCTGCAAGCACTGCCCTGGGAGGAGGCAGACCCAGCCCCTTCGTTGCTGTGTCCGGTATGTGCTTTGCTCACCTATATGGACTGCAAATAGGAGCTTTAGATGCTCTGAGCAGCTCTTTGTCTGCTTTGGTGGACAGCGGAAAGGGAATGCTGTCTCCAAACAGTGGCTTTCCCACTGGATCGTGACACCATTTCATTGGCCTATCACACCCAGGCCGAGCCCCCTGCAGGTCCAAGCACACTCAACAAGAAGTGTTGCATCCTCGTGGGCACTGGCCAGGGGTACCTCCCTGGCGGACATTTGCAGAGCTGCGGGTTGGGCAACACCTAATACCTTTTGCAAGATTTTACAATCTCCGGGTTGAGTCGGTTTCATCCTGTGTCTTCTCAGGTCCGAGCCGGTAGAACTCGGTGGCATGCTGACGAACTGGCCGGGTGGATCACTTTCTCCCAGCACCCTTTCCCTCGGCAGAGGTAAAACTGTGCGCTTTCTCTCCCAGGAGATCCCACTCACTAGGATCCCTGGATGATTCCTCCCTAGCCCTTTTGGGTCTGCAGTTCAGCGAAGAAACTTACCGACCCAGTCCACTACTGGTACTTAATCTACCCTGTACTGGAATAGGTGCTTCACAGGTCAAGGACTCCTACGCGGACTCCCCTATGTGTATTATCCGCGGTACGATCTCCTTACAAAAGTGGACCCGCGTCTCCCTTAGGCAGTCCCCGGCTGCCCTCCGGTCGCCGTGTTGTAGCAACTCCCCCCTCCTTGAAGCTGGATCTACCACCGCGCCACTTTCCACATGTCGCCTAAAAACCCATGTGACGTATTTACCACTCTTACCTCCCCTTCCGGGCAGGTGTGGTCTCTGCAGGGTAAACTGGGTAGGACCCCCTTCCCTTGATGCATGTAAGGGCCCCGGCCGTTTATTGCTCTATGCAGAGAAACATAGAGAGAAAAGAGGCCCAGCCAGGCCCGGCCCGTTCCCAGGTTGGCAAGCGTCACCTTGTTCCCTTGTCTAGGGTAACCAGAAGGATTCAATGACTTTATTGGGGAACGGTACGTGCAGTCTGACACAGCTGGTAGCCTGTGCACGTAAAATACCTGCCCGCTCCTATGTCAGTAGAACACGTGATTTAAATTGGACCCCGAGTGTCGCTCCTCCGACACACCGTTGAGAGAGCGACAGGCGGGGAATGTCTAGGTTACACAAAGTCTTGATACCTCCATCAGGGAACGAAGGTTACATACGGAACCTAGATGTTTTCCAGACATGAATCCTTATACAACAGTGCATATTTTACAACTTGGAGCAGGTTATGACTTTTTCCCAGTGATCTTTCTCAAGATTTGTAAACATTTGAAACGGGGCATAAGCAATTTATGCAATTTTGACTGGCTGGCGATGACTTGTCAAACAGATATTTTTCATACAAATAACAATTGAACTTTTTTTTGTTTAAGGTTCTTGTTTGCTTGTTTACACACATACACAAAGTAATTTACTCGGACAAAAGTGCAGAGAGTAAAATTACATTACAATGTTCTGAATTAGGTGCAGGTAAAAAATATTGATTTCTCGATGCATCACAATCTTCATTTGAACAATCTCAATACCGATTCTTAAATCCCAAGATTAATCTTTTTCTATGTGTGCAACCCTCCACTGCAATGAGAGGAAATCACTTGCATTTGCAACCTATTAAACTTGTCATTTGGCTGGTAAATGTTTACATTTCACTCACCAGTAAATTAATTGTGTAGTATAGTGGTGGAGTAATCAGCACCAATATCCTTTTACGGCTTGTTGGGAGTAAAAGTTGTTCTTTGTGTGTCAAGAGATCTACCCAACTAATTTATCAGTGAAAAATTTCTCTCTTAATTTACATTCAGTTGTTGATTAAAAAAAAGAAACATTTCATTCTAATCAGGCATAGCACAGATGGGATAAAGACTTTCGAGTCTCTCTCATTAACATGCGCTCTTTACAGAAATGCTGGGTTTCCTTAAAGAGACAGTACCGGTTTTTAGCACGTGTGGTGAGCAGGGCAGAGCCGAGCATTGTCTGGTCAGAGCATCTTAGCGAGATGAGGTGGGAGTATTTAAGGAGGAGACAGTGGCTGATGGGAGAGAGATGCTCGTAGCTTGTCCGCATTCTTGTGTTTTTTATGATTTGACGTAGGTGGCTGAAAAGCAGTGCGTATTTTTGTTTCTTTATACATGTATACGTGTTGTTAAATGTCTATGTATTTTTCAAGTCGGCCCCAGCTTCCTCCATTGCCATCTTTAATTGTTACAACATGTTATATATAAAAGGGACATTATATCTGAGATACACCAATATGAAATTATATTGAATTGAGAGCTTGTGAATTGGAATTGAATCTGGAAATCTGTATCAATACCCAGCCTTAATCTGAATATTAAAATGTTTTATATTATTAAATATATTAACCATTTTTTTTTATATTTTCCTTTTTTTCAACTAGTTGGGAAAGTCCACTTCTTATTTGCAGTTAGTTGGAACCCAGCACCAAATATTTTATTTCAAATATAAAGATCACATATTTAAAGCTCCATTCATGAGTATTAGCTAATGCTGACACGTTGATTTGTGTGAAAACCTTCCTATTTGCTTGAGACACTACAATGCAAAATATCTCAAAACATATTCTCAACTTCAGGAAACAGAGTATAGCTAAAGCTTTCGCTATAATAATACCTTGCCAAGACGTTAGGTTCACTCTTTCACAGGCCTGAAGTGCAGTTTGTTTATCATTCATCAGTCAGGCTTTTTCTGGTATGAATGGTTGAAAGTAACTGAATGCTGTTTACAAAGTTGTTGCTCTGTATCTTAATGCTTATTGGCTGGTTACGGAGATTCATTTAGAGACTATAAGCAGGTGTAATGTTCCTGTCATAGGGACTGCCAAATGAAAAGATCAGATTTCTCCTCTTGGTTTCAGGGGTATTGATTTATTGACGAATGGCAGCTGGAATGACTGGATCTTCAAGGTTCCTTTGAAACTCTATGGGTCTCAAAGTCAGACACAAGAACACATGCCTTGCTAAAGGATATCGTTGAGTAGAATGAATTGCCCTCTTAAAACTGAGAATAGATGTGTTTTGTCTGAATGTACTTATCAAGAAAAGGTTTAGTGTTTTTGTCATCCCTGTAATGTTTTTGCATTAGTGAAACAAAAAACACTGCATTCTAAGATACTACATTCCAGTGGTCGACTTCTCAGTTGGTTTGAAGTCAAAACATTACTGCCTAGTCAATTTAAAACATTATCTCTCTGAGCTCAAAAGTATTTACTATTTATTTGTAGGGATGGGAATTTTCAACAAAAAATCCACAAAAAATAACAACTAGTAGTGTTATTATACCTTTTTTTACTATAACTATATATTATATAATTATTTGTTGTTTTTTGTCGCTGTAAGATTCCTCTTTTTGTTGTTGTACATCTTTTTTGCCGTTTTGTTGTTATACCTCTTTCTAGTTGCTCATTACTGTTGTTATACTTTTTTTATATTGCTAAACTCCAATATGTAATCTAACCGTCCAGTGATATAACTAAATAATTCAATAATTTAGTCCTACCTTTGTTGAAATCTTTTTAATTGTCAGATGCTTTTAATTTTTTTTTTCGACAAGAAAAAAGCAACACTGTCCGGTTTTTGAGGTGATCTTGCGTTATGATGTTTCCAGCCACACTGAATACATGTCCAGAATGTGGTGTTCATTTTGTCAACTAAATTACTGACAAAAATGTTTGAGGTGTTGTTTGATTCTGTTAACAAAGACTGGATCATGAGGGTAATTAAACTATTTTAATTTGAACATTGTTGATGAAAATATGAGAGAAACAACACTGCAAGATATTACCAATGCACTGACAATGTTTTAGAAGAAAAACCTTGTTGAATTAAGCCTTGTTTATTCAAATGATCCAGTCATAGTATTGTGAGGATTTTTCCTGCCTAAGCGGCTTGCCATGAGTTGAAACTGCTGATACCTGGTAATATGAAGTCCTTTTTTGATCACCCATTTTCAAATGTGTCAGGTATGATATTAATAGCTGTATCAACAACATCAATTTTAGATTACAATTTAAATCTGCAGTGAAGCAAATGCACAATGGAGCTTGACTTTTGGACAGAACGCATAAATTGGCGCAAGCCCTTTCATTCATGTTGTTGGTGATATATCACGATTAAACTGTCCTGTGCTTATGTTTGTGAAGGAATTTTGGGAAGCTTTTCGTAGCTTCATTCAGGGACAAATGGACATGTAATTGATAAGGCTGCCCCCTAATATTCGACCAAATGTTAGTCAATGAGAAGAGTCTTGGTCGACCAAGTTTTGATAGGTTGGTTGATCGCAGAATAAACCCCACTTACGAACAACAGTATTACCATTGGTTGGATGCTAGGTGGTACTATGGGATCATTTTAGTTAAGCAGGGTTAGGGTTAAGTCTACATATTCTGGTATTTTGGGTATTTTGTTGGCCAGGAAATATATATCACAATATCCAGTTATATCAGCAACCCCTGGGCTGAGGGATCGGTGAATATTCTTGCTTTAGTGATTTTGCATTGAAAATGTATTTATTTAAAAAAACAAAAAACTTTATTGACTTTAACAATATTGTAAAGCCGTTAGTGGGTGAGGAGGCGGCGAGAACCGGCTTGGCAATATAAATAATAGTTTTAATAATAAACTGAACGAAAAACACACAAACATAAACACAGAGCAGCTCCATGTCATTCTCTCTCTCTCCGGAACCGTCGTCACCGGCCGCCTTTATCCCCCGGGTGCGCCCCATCGGGCTGATTGGGGACCCGGCATGCATTGTTCCAGCCTGGTCCCACCCTCCTTCGCTCTACAAATACATTTCTAAATTCAAATTGCACTCCAAACAAAATAAAAAAGCAGTTAAAATAATGAAGTGATCAAAAGAATAATATATATATATATATCTATATATATACAGTGTGTATGTGTATATATAGATATAGATATAGTAACCACCTTTAGATTTACCATCAGGCAAGTATCTGTCTAAACATGAAGGTGGATAATTACACAAATGAAGACATAAAAACAATCATAAATGTAAAAATAATAATTATATTGATGATAATAATCACTGAAATATAAATCATGGTTCGAAGTGAAAGTGTTTTTGTATTTTATTATGTTTTAATCACAGATGGTATAGGCTGTAGAGTTGTGGTCACAATGAACTGCTCTGTGGAAATAAAGTGAACTGAACTCAAAGCACTTCCTGATTTGAGATGTCTGAGGTCATTTGCAGCACTCATAGGCGATACTGTTCTTGCAAAAAAGACAGACACAAAGAAAGAGTGAGAACCTTTAACATGCACGTGTTCCTCGAGACTGCACGCCTCCGTACAAACTGCATGTCATACATGCGCATATCTTCCCGGCATCTCTTAAAATAATATCATAAACGTGTGACAACTAGTCGACCAATGGCTTAAACTAATGCCTACTAGTCGACTAGGAAAATCTGTGGTCAGGGGCAGCCCTATTAATTGATGCACCTAATCTGTGATCAGTCGTGTAGTGTGTGCATCAACACAACCAAATACAAAACACTCTTCATTGAGATGTGATGCAGTCCTCGGAGAGGTGGCCTATTTCCTCCTCTGCGGCATTATGAATTGCCCTGTGAATGCATGCTACCCGCTGAATTAGGGTCAGTGCTTTTTAGAAAGAGAGATCAAACAGGTCTGCTGATGAAAGAGAGAGGATGCCAACACAGAGAAAATCCTGCCATTGTGCTGCTGAAATCAGACTGTGCGAGCCCCTGTCCTTCAGGATAACTTCAACCAGCCTCTCTGATTCTATGTTGTGGAGACACAGCAATTCCCTTTCCTTCTGGATGGGTATATAGCCTTCTGCCTCTCCAATTTATTTTCATTTAGTGCTATTTTTTTATGTTATGCCATCTTTTTGGCCCCAGCCATTTGTCTTCTGGGTTTGTGTTATGACATGTTTGTCAGGATATAAGAAAAACATTATATAGTGATATTCTTGACATTTTGGGTTGATAACGATGTATATGATGATATATCATACACATTTTGATGGAAAGTGATTCAAAAACTTATGGGGAAAAAAATCCTTTTTGTTTTAAACGATGTCCAAAATAGCCTAATGTTATGACAATTATAATGAAATTTGTTTTATCAATGAACAATAATCAATAAAAATTACATTTAAATAGTTTTATCTACTCTGCATAATTTTTTCAATCTAAGCAAAGAATGAAGCTTGGATTTATTTGTTTTGGATTTAGCCTTTCATTGGATGCTGGAAACCTTTTTGGCAGCTACTGTTTTATAGCCTAATACATATAAATGTGCTGTTGACAAAGGTGCTATTTAATAATTCCTGAGGTAATTTACTCGATCACGATACCTTCTCTCTCTGTATTTGCTGAAGTACAGATGCCTGTAGGAAAGCTTGATGGCATCAGCAACAGTTACTAATGCAAGTGGGGCTTAAAGCGTTGGGTCAGTTTCACACCACGGAGAACTAGCATTTTATATGCTCTTCCTCATTTTCTCTCGCAATGTAAAGTGAATAGAACCTGAAGTTCTCTTTCTTTCTCCTGCATGCAGGAATAGCGCTCGTATCCAAGAATGTGAGAAAACTGAACCTTTTAATTGCAGAAAAAAATCCACCTGTGGTTTGACTTGCTTCGGAGTCATCCCGTGTTCTGTGTGTTTCTCAAAGTTTATTTTTTTTATTTTTTTGTCTCTCTTACTATCAGTCTCATGTGGAGCATCATGTGCACACACATTTACATACCACAATATAGACGGAATTGAAAAATCTCTATGTATTGCCAGCCCTAGTGCTTGCATTAATACATAATCAAGGCCGGTATATTCACATAATTTTGAAGAGTATTTGGCCATTTCAGAATCAGAATTAATTTATTGCCAAGTATGCTTACACATACAAGGAATTTGTCTTAGTGACAGAAGCTTCCAGTGTATATAACAGATATATATATATTCAAATACAAATCTGTTATATACAGATGCAAGGTTGTTGAAGTAGTGTTAATTTAGTTTACAAAAACTATGACGAAAAATGACTGCACCGACATTATTAAACACTAACCGGGACTATATCAACAGGCAATTGTTGACGAAAAAGTCGAGACTAAATCTCTCCTTATTTTTGTTGAAAAAAAAAAAAAGAGGAGACAAAATATTATAGTCCGTTTTTTTTTTTCTCTTGCGCTGTGTGCAGGATATCAGGACTAAGCAAGCACAGTGAGGAGTACATTTCAAGTAGTTTATAATAGTTCGTTAAATAATGGCTGCAACAGTTGGACTTGGGAGACAGAGAAGATATGAAGGCTAACCACAATTTGAGGTAGGTTGACCAAGGAACCTCTTGGTGGTAATGTTAGGTTGTTTTTTTTTTAAGCTATATTAAGACAAATAGTGACAACTATATTAGACAACTTAATAAGCTATATTAAGGCGGTGGTGTAACATTATATAGGCTGTGTTTTATAGCTAAACCAAACTCATTAAGCTAATAGGCTAGCATATTGTAGTGAATGAGCTGAAAATGAGCATAGGATTGAGTATAGACCAATGACTTAAGTATTTGGCATGTATTTGTTGACAGTGCTGTTTATTTGTCCTTCACATTGTCATCAAAATGAATTTGAATATGTTATAAAAACTAATTGCCTACAAAAACATACCTCAAAAAAGGTGTCTGCAGAAATACAGTGCATCCGGAAAGTATTCACAGCTCTTCACTTTTTCCACATTTTGTTATGTTACAGCCTTATTCCAAAATTGATTAAATTCATTAATTTCCTCAAAATTCTAAAAAAAACACCCCATAATGACAACGTGAAAGAAGTTTGTTTGAAATCTTTGCAAATTTATAAAAAAAAAAAAAAAGTACATAAGTATTCACAGCCTTTGCCATGACACTCAAAATTGAGCTCAGGTGCATCCTGTTTCCACTGATAATCCTTGAGATGTTTCTACAACTTGATTGGAGTCCACCTGTGGTAAATTCAGTTCATTGGACTTGATTTGGAAAGGCACACACCTGTCTATATAAGGTCCCACAGTTAACAGTGCATGTCAGAGCACAAACCAAGCCATGAAGTCCAAGGAATTGTCTGTAGACCTCCGAGACAGGATTGTTTCGAGGCACAGATCTGGGGAAGGGTACAGAAACATTGCATTGAAGGTCCCAATGAGCACAGTGGCCTACATCTTCCATAAATGGAAGAAGTTTGGAACCACCAGGACTCTTGCTAGAGCTGGCCGCCCAGCCAAACGGAGAGATTGGGAAAGAAGGGCCTTAGTCTGGGAGGTGACCAAGAACCCGATGGTCAATCTGACAGAGCTCCAGCGTTTATCTGTGGAGAGAGGAGAACCTTCCAGAAGAACAACCCTCTGCAGCACTCCAGAGGCATGTATGGTAGAGTGGCCAGACGGAAGCCACTCCTCCGTAAAAGGCACATGACAGCCCTCCTGGAGTTTGCCAAAAGGCACCTAAAAGACTCTCAGACCATTAGAAACAAAATTCTCTGGTCTGATTAAACAAATATTGAACTCTTTAGCCTGAATGGCAAACTTCATGTTTGGAGGAATCCAGGCACCGCTCATTACCTGGCCAATACCATCCCTAGAGTGAAGCATGGTGGTGGCAGCATCATGCTGTGGGGAGGTTTTTCAGTGGCAGGAACTGGGAGACTAGTCAGGATCGAGGTAAAGATGAATGCAGCAATGTACAGAGACATCCTTGATGAAAACCTGCTCCAGAGTTCTCTGGACCTCATACTGGGGTGACACAACCCTAAGCACACAACTCTGTGAATGTCCTTGAGTGGCCCAGCCAGAGCCCAGACTTGAACCTTATTGAACATCTCTGGAGAGATCTGAAAATGGCTGTGCACTGATGGAGCTTGAGAGGCCCTGCCCAAAAATGGGTGTGCCAAGCTTGTAGTTTCATACTCAAAACGACTTGGTTGTAATTGGTAACAGAGGTGCTTCAACAAAGTATAGAGCAAAGGCTGTGAATACATGTGATTTTAATACATTTGCAAAGATTTCAAACAAACTGCTTTCACGTTGTCATTACGGGGTATTGTTTGTAGAATTTTGAGGAAAATAATGAATTTAATCAATTTTGGAATAAGGCTGTAACATAACAAAATGTGGAAAAAGTGAAGCGTTGTGAACACTTTCCGGATGCACTGTATGCCTGCATAACTTGCATAAAGTACTTACTTTGTGAGTATAATACCACCTAGTTTTGATTGTGTAGAGTTTTCTTTTTCTGGATACTCTGGGTTTGTGTTAAGATAAAATCATAGCAATGATTTACTTATAGTGCAACACTTGGATTTATTGATGTTGCATCTGTCTGAATGTGACTAAATGTGACTAAAATACTGAGGGTTTTCTTTGATTAAGATAAGACTAAAATGCCCAAACTTTTAGTCAACTAAAACTTGACTAAAAAAAACAGGATAAGGTTTACTAAATATGATAAGAAGAGGTTTGGCATGTTGGATACATATATATAGACTTAAGTTGTGTATTACATGTAATTATTGCTCAATGGGGCAGTTTTAACGGTAAATGAGATAGATAGCCTTAGGGAAAAAACTGTTCCTGTGCCTAATGGTTCTGTAGCACCATCTAGAAGGCAACAGTTCAAAATGGTAATGGGCTGGGTGAGTGGGGTCCAGAGTGATATTTCCAGCCCTCTCCCTGAAAAGCAGCCTTATTGTGCAACAATACATTTCTACGTGTTTTGTCAAACCCGGGGAATTTGGAGGGAGATCACGCTGTCCTGGAGTCCTCGATGCTGGCTCAAGAATGCTCTACTAAGGACACACTATCTGGTGAGACACAATGGGTTCGTCAGCAGGCTACCGAAAGGGACGGCTGAGTGAGACCAGTGCCATCGCCTGGCATCGTGGATGGAGGTGGACAAGCTGGATAGGGACAGAGTGAGCAGCGTGTCTGGGAGCCGACAAGTTTTTTTTTCCCCTCGCTCTCTTTCTCTCTCGCTCCTCACTCCCCTCTCCTTTCCCTAGGGCTGTTCCAAGATGCAAGTTACAAGATGTGGTGTAATTCAAACATCTTTATTAATTATCTCCCGATTAAATGTCATTAACAATAGTAGCAACCGTAGAGTACAGAAACATGCGCTGTTTCTCCGCTTTCCTATTATTTCTTGCCCTCACGAGAGAGCATGTGTTCCCCCTCATTAAAGTTCAAGCAGCATCAAGTGAAAAATTAACTATTAATATAATCATCCAAATAAACGAAAAGGTAGGGAAGGAATGGATAAATATAATATTTTATACAATATTAAGGTATGATAATATAGTAATGTATATAATAATGCAAAAATAAAATGAGGAATAATAAAAATGACAGTATATGAAATAATGACAATAAATAAATAACCAAAAATGTCACATTAAGTATTATTGCAGTTTATTTATTATCGGTTTGTCTTCGGTATGACACCAAGCTTCATTTTTTTTATTTGATCTTAATATAGAGAATATTTAGTTAGCCTATATATTTTTAAAAGTCTTGTACATATATAAAAAAGCTTTTTTAATAAGACTTTTTAAAACTTTTTTGTCTGCACAACTAGGCTGAGTGATTTTGCTGGGGAGATGAAAATTGTATTACCGGTAATAGTAAAAGTGTGCAGAAATAAAGCTTACATATAGCTAGTTATGACAGAGATCTTGATAAAAGGTGAAATTATTATATCAGGATCGCTATTATCCAATCAAGTGACAAGAAGATTGGTGATCTGTATCGTCTGTAAAAATCCTGATTGGAGCATCCCTAAATACAACCATAGATATTACATGCGTTCACGTGAGGATACAGCCATTAGATTGCATTTCTTTTGAAGCATAAACAAGGTTAGCCACAATTTGATGAAGCAATTATGCATAATGATGCATCCATGCATGCAGACAAAACCTATTCTTCCTGCACACAGAAGGATAATTAATATCAGCGGCACAGGGCATGGATTTGATTGTGCATTTAAAACTAGTCTGTGCATTCTGTGTAAATGACAGTGAGATGAAAGAATGTTTCACTTCCCAAAATCAACCTTTCTGTGAATGATTCAGAATAGTAAGGCCTGGACATGATTTTATGTTTTGGCCTTGCGAGGAGATATATCTTAAGCAACAGGATTGTGGTGCTTTTTCACATTCTCTGTGTAATGAGGTAGTGTATCATTCTGTCTTTCTGAGCAAAAATGCAAGTGAATGCTCTGCATTTAATAAGAGAGTTGAGACTGGTTATCAGGCCTTTTGAATCTTTACTTGAAGAGCTTTGGTGAGGTGCTGTTCCTGTTTAGCACCAGGTTGGCACTGACAGAATTATCATGCTGTTATTTCTCCCTAATTATTCAAAGTAAGAGGCATGACGATGTGATCGAGACATTTAGCTAAGAATTGAATCCATGCGGCGTGCAGGACGAACAGGTTGTGTGCACAGTTAGCCAACGGGCCTTCTGATTGGCTGTTTGTGAGATTCGTTTTTGTTATCATTATCTCATTACTCTATTCAAAGGATGCCAATCGCATTGACAGTTCAGTCGAGTTTTGGCTAAATGGCTGTGTTTCATAAGTAGTGAGTGGGACAGGCTGTAAGTCTTTATTTTCAGTTATTAGGCTACATTGTGTTGGAGACCTTTGGAGGCCATTGCGAAATTATTTTTTATTCTGTGGATAAACAGTCTGATGTCATGTGTGTCTTTCTGTAGCACAAGATCCTGAGATGTGGCCTTAGTCTGAAGTTTGAGACTGCATTTCTCCATTTAACTTCTGTAGAGTTTATTTAGCTCTGAAAACTGGCTCCAGAAAGTAGTGATGTACTACATTAGTGAAATCACTTAACTGTTCCACAGCAGAGCTGCAGAGGCCATAAAAAAAATTAGCCTGCATGCCCAGCTCAGCCAGTCGTTTCTTATCTTAATTTTTTCTCTCTCTCTGCTTTTTTTTAATGCCTTTCCCCTGTTGTTTTGACTGTCAGCTTGTTTTTGTCTGCATGTAGGATGGCGATAGGCCAGTTAATGGACCACTGCCATGATCAGTGTTGGAACAGACAATGTCTTTGTGCAAGAAAACCTTTGAATTTTTTAGTTTCTTTTAAAAAAAAATGTAACTAGTGGACTATTAAAAACACTTCTCGAAAATTGAAAATGAATTTTCCTTTGCGCATTTGCCTGCCGTGAACACAATGAATTGTACTGTACTTTTTGCTCTTTATCTCTCACCAAATCTCAGTTACAACTGAGTTTACTGTATGGTGGTGAGGATATGTGTCATTGAGGAGTTGGATGAGAGGAGATATCATGTTGTTTTTAATGTGTGCTTTTGTGTGGCAGTAATTGTAATATTTTGATCTTTTAGAGTCGAAAGAAAGTGCAAAGTGGTATGAGAAGCTTTGAATCTTATCATAATAGTATGTGTGTATGTTTGTGATATCTCTAAACATGGGCAGAGTGCATTTTGTAAAATGCCAACTTTCATCAATTGTTTTTCTGAATAAAATCATGAATATGTTAATATACTGTCAATTATAAGAATGGAATCGCCTTTATGTATAGACTCAGAGTTTATATATGTGCATTATTCGAATGCAGTCAGCATTGGTTTCTATGTAAGCTCTAAGTGAGTACAAATGTTTTTTACTGTTATTTGTAAATATATATGTTTAGTTTGTTGAAAATGGTTTATTTTGAAACCATTCTTGGTAAAGTTTGTTAATGAAACAAAATATAAATTTCAAGAATGTGTAATACTTATTATTTTTAACTTGCATTTTAATTTACAAGTAATTGATGATACATTTTTTGTGGGTTAGGGTACTTGACTGCAAAATAACTACAAAATGCCCATTTTGCAATGTCAAAATTGCAGTAAATTTTTTGGAGAAGGCTGTATGTGTGAAATTTATAAATTTTCCCCATTACAAATCTGGTGAAACGCTGTCAACTGTTTTCAGTGATACTGTGTCACATTTCACATTACTTTAACTTGTGGCATATACAAATATTTGGAATTGTGCAAATGTGTGAACCTGCAGCACTTTGCTTTCACAATATATGCAAACCGATCTGAGAGAGCTAAAAACTGCATATCACGAGCCCTGCGCGTGTTCTCACATACCATGTAGTGTAATTTAATCGCAGCCTTTTGTGGTTTAATATTTTTATGTTTTTTTTTTATTATTATTTTTTATTTTTTGTATTCATTTTGCAGCCCAGAATGATCGTAAAATGAATATATGGTGCGTTCTATATGAAAAATAGTGACTAAATCTTTGGGATATTCACAATTTTGCTGAATTTTACATTACCAACAAAGTCATTGCGATAATATTGTGAATATTTGATATATTTCCCACCTCTATCCAGGATATATTTTTTCTGTTTACCTTTTGTAATACTGTTTTAGCGCAGTCACATGTGTGGACCACACACACAGAATTGCCTAGAAAAACTAGGCCGCATATTGTTCTGATGGTGGAATTTGGGATGCACACTGTGTGAGACATACTAGTAAACTGGTAAATCATGGTGGTGAGTTATTGCGATGGGAGAAAGGTGCCTGAGGTTGTTCCTAGCAGGGTACTCAGCCTAACCGGTCAGGATTAGGGTTGAGGGTGCAGTTAGTGCATCTGCTGCCTACCAGGAACTAACCCAGGCACTTTTGTACAATGGGTGAGTTTTACACGGGCAAGCACACCATATTTTCATTAGAAAATGGAATAATCTAGTGTTATACACTCACCTAAAGGATTATTAGGAACACCATACTAATACTGTGTTTGACCCCCTTTTGGCTTCAGAACTGCCTTAATTCTACGTGGCATTGATTCAACAAGGTGCTGAAAGCATTCTTTAGAAATGTTGGCCCATATTGATAGGATAGCATCTTGCAGTTGATGGAGATTTGTGGGATGCACATCCAGGGCATGAAGCTCCCGTTCCACCACATCCCAAAGATGCTCTATTGGGTTGAGATCTGGTGAATGTGGGGGCCATTTTAGTACAGTGAACTCACTGTCATGTTCAAGAAACCAATTTGAAATGATTCGAGCTTTGTGACATGGTGCATTATCCTGCTGGAAGTAGCCATCAGAGGATGGGTACATGGTGGCCATAAAGGGATGGACATGGTCAGAAACAATGCTCAGGTAGGCCGTGGCATTTAAACGATGCCCAATTGGCACTAAGGGGCCTAAAGTATGCCAAGAAAACATCCCCACACCATTACACCACCACCACCAGCCTGCACAGTGGTAACAAGGCATGATGGATCCATGTTCTCATTCTGTTTAGGCCAAATTCTGACTCTACCATCTGAATGTCTCAACAGAAATCGAGACTCATCAGACCAGGCAACATTTTTCCAGTCTTCAACTGTCCAATTTTGGTGAGCTCTTGCAAATTGTAGCCTCTTTTTCCTATTTGTAGTGGAGATGAGTGGTACCCGGTGGGGTCTTCTGCTGTTGTAGCCCATCCGCCTCAAGGTTGTGCGTGTTGTGGCTTCACAAATGCTTTGCTGCATACCTCGGTTGTAGCGAGTGGTTATTTCAGGCAAAGTTGCTCTTCTATCAGCTTGAATCAGTCGGCCCATTCTCCTCTGACCTCTAGCATCAACAAGGCATTTTCACCCACAGGACTGCCGCATACTGGATGTTTTTCCTTTTCACACCATTCTTTGTAAACCCTAGAAATGGTTGTGCGTGAAAATCCCAGTAACTGAGCAGATTGTGAAATACTCAGACCGGCCCGTCTGGCACCAACAACCATGCCACGCTCAAAATTGCTTAAATCACCTTTCTTTCCCATTCTGACATTCAGTTTGGAGTTCAGGAGATTGTCTTGACCAGGACCACACCCCTAAATGCATTGAAGCAACTGCCATGTGATTGGTTGATTAGATAATTGCATTAATGAGAAATTGAACAGGTGTTCCTAATAATCCTTTAATTTGAAGTAAACAATCATAATTTGAAGTAAACAATCATATAGTTATTATTAGGGAGGAGAGGTTTAGGAAAGCAATACCGCTGACATACTGGATCACAGAACTGTAGTTTCATATCCGTGATACATTTGAGAAATTGCCTATATATTTCCCTGCTTTGTAGTCTTATGCTTGATGGTGACCCGCAGTCCTCACAGTGGCTACATAGTGGGACAGTTGTCTCTCACCACAACCCCACTGTGCTGGATTTGTACAGCCGATCTGCTGAAGCTGTAGGTCTCCGGCCTATATTGTTTGGACTGGAGAGTCCTTTCTGTGGGCCCACTGAGCCAAAGGATTTAAGAGTTTCCCAGCCCAGCAGTCTCTACCCATTCCCATTCATTCAGATGCCTGCCCAATTCCGATGTAAGCCAGCAATGTAAGCAGAGACCAGGCTATTCATCAACTATGACCTTTTCTCCTTAAGATGTGCCCCGATTGATTACTGATGTCTGATGCATTCCGACATACCCATTCAGCCATGATGTATGTTGTGGAATAGTTAATTACTGTCTGCTGTCTAAATGTAACACACACAGCCGCCTCCTCCTTACTTAAGGTAAGCTAATGTCCATGGAAGATACTGCAAGCTGGGATTTTTGTTGTTGTAGTACCCCAGTCAATCATTAGTCATAAGTGAGAATCATTTCCAAATATAGCAAGTTCAGGTTGGTTTTCAGTACAAACTGTCCCTTTGTTTTCTCTGTCTAATTAAGCATAAGCAGCGCATCTAATAGCCATACCCAGGGGACAGGCAGCAAAGCTTTTCAAAGCATGCTAATTATTCTCACACAGGCATTGGATCTAAAATTCAGAGGCAGTTAAGTAATAAATACCCTTGTAGATCACAACACTCTTGACAGGTCTAACCTCGATGATGCTGTTGAGCTAACACACTTTTTTACTGCAGTGACGACACATACTTCTTCTGCATAGATGGTTTGGCAGGTAGCTGTATTGAATCTGTCAGGGCTTGTCTAAGTTTCCAGGACTCTAAATGAAAGAGAAAGGATGTGCTGAGTCATCCCTTATGGAAAGTGATATGACACCACTATTTCTAAAATACATAGCTCTCTACCTTCCAGATTATTAAAAACTTTGAAAATTTTTAACAGCAATATCAATTATTAAAGTTGGCTAAACAATCAGAAATTGAAAACATTAATGAAATGTTACAAAAATAGTATATTTGTCCTAACTGTATGATTATAATAGAGCTGTTCAGATTGTAAAAGAAGAAAATTAGCATTTCCGAGCCATGGGTTCTCTCTGGATTTTCCTGTGGGTTTTTATAATGAAAGTTTTGCATTTATGACAAAAAAAAGGTTTGTGGTAAACATTACTTGAAAGTAATTTGACGTTTTCTAATACAACATAAATTACACACAGTCATACCTCCAGTTTGAATTTTAAAGCCGCTGTGTTTTACAATGTATTTATTTTTTTTAAACGATGGCTTCACATTAAGGTATGACTGTGTTTAATATACACAGATCAGCCACAACATTAAAACCACCTGACTAATATTGTGTAGCTCCCCCATCGTGCTGCCAAAACAGTGCCAACCCGCATCTCAGAATAGCATTCTAAGATGATATTCTTCTCACCACAACTTTACAGAGTGGTTACTGTGAGAACATGACCATGGCAACGTTGCGGTCGCGGCTTGCTTACAACTGTGAGCAAGCCACTCCAGCCGCCCCCCGTGTTGCTCCTTCTTCCCACGGGATTGAGGACGATGCGGCTGGCGATGGAGGCGACTTGGGGATGGCAGCGGGTGCAGCTCCACGGGTACGCCCCCTCGGACCACCCGCACCCCAGCACGCTCGTTGATTCCCGTCCGTGCTCGAGGTGCCGGCGACTCGCCTCACAGCCAGTCAGCCGACCCTCTTGCGATGGAAGCCGATGAGCTCGCCGCGGCATCTGATGCAGAGGACTCCCCTGGGCTGCAGCCTTCGGGCTTGCACGCCCAGGCTGAGGCTGACGCACAGATATCCGACATGCTTTCCTGGGCAGCCAACAGCGTGGGCTTGGATTGGAACCCTCCATCCTCCCCACAGCCATCACAGCTGGATGACTGGTTCCTGGGGTCTGCGCGCCGCTCACAGCCTCGCCCTCCCGGTTCCGTTTTTCCCGGAAGTGCATGACGAGATGACGTCTTCGTGGAGAGCACCCCTCTCCACTCGTCACACTGCCACAGGCTCGTCTGCCCTCGCCACCCTCGACGGTGGAGCGCGCCACGGGTACGTGGCGATTCCCCAGGTGGATAGGGCGGTTGCGATCCATCTATGCCCCGGTACCCCTACCACCTGGCGAGGTCGCTCCGTACTCCCTTCCTGGACCTGTAGAGCAACCTCCTCGCTGACAGCGAAGGCCTACAGCGCCACCGGATGCGCCGCTTTCGCCCTGCATGCCATGGCCCTCCTGCAGGTCCACCAAGCCAAGGCACTTCGCAACATGCACGGGGGTGGCCCTGATCCCGACACGCTGCAGGAACTGCGCTCAGCGACCGACCTTGCCCTGAGAGCGACGAAGCAGGCGATGGCCACGCTAGTGGTCCAGGAACGTCAACTGTGGCTGAACATGGTCGAGATGCGTGAAGCCGACAAGACTCGCTTCCTCAACGCCCCTGTCTCCCAGTTCGGCCTCTTCGGCGACACCGTCGAGGACTTTGCCCAGCAGTTCTCCACGGTAAAGAAGCAGACGGAGGCCATCTCTCACATCATGCCTCGCCGCAAGCCTGCCGCCACGGCCCATGCCCCGTCTGCTCGCCGAGGGTGTCCTCCCGCGGCCAGAAGACAAGCTCCTGCTCCACCTCAACCCAGGCCCAGCTCTCAGCCCCAGCGTCGAGCAAACCGTGGCAAGCGCACTCCCCGTCTCACGGACCCCCTCGAGGACCCGGAAGGCTCCCAGGCGTTCCTGAGACAACACACCCAGAGTCCAAGAAGTTAGTTCCGGAGGTGGTAAGACCGCTCCATCCCCCGGTGGAGGGCCGGGAGGAGAATCCTTTGTTTTTTCATTTGCTGCACCCCTTAACGGGGGCTGCGGTACCCAAATTCTCAATAAAAGAGCTATTTCCTTTGTCTCTGGGGCATATGGCCCGCAAATGCCGGTCTCACGGCACTCTGCTTTCAGGCCCCAACAGTCCCGGCTCCATGGACGCGGTGTCCCCGCCTTCAGCCCCACAACTGTTCCCCCGCCAGCCGGTTCAGACGAGTCCAGAGGACGCCAGCATCAGACCTCCTCCTCAGTCACGAACCCGCCCCCTGCCGGGTGCACGGATCAAGGTAAGTGCTTTGAGTTTATTCTCAGCACCAGAGCCTCGGGACGCCACATTGCCTCCCGACGCCATGTTACCTGTTCTGCACCGCTGCGAAGCCCCGCCGGGTACGTCCAAAATCCCGTCCCTTTGGTGCCCCTAGCACGGAGTTTAGAGGCGTGGCTTTCACTGCCCAACCCGTCACGCTGGCTGCACTGGACCATTCGACTCTATTGTGGCCGTACATTTTTCCGGAGTACACGGCTAACATGCCAATTCCCTGCGCGAAGAAATCGCCTCCCTTCTATTAAAGGACGCGATAGAGCCTGTCCCTCCAACCGAAACGAAGAAGGGTTTCTACAGCCCTTTGTTGTACCCAAGAAAGGCGGCGGCTTATGACCGATCTTGGACCTGCGAGTTTTCAATCGGACCTTGTCCAAACTCCCGTTCGAAATGCTCACCCAGAAACAAATTCTATCTGGCGTCCGGCATCTAGATTGGTTCGCAGCGGTAGACCTGAAGGACGCGTACTTCCACGTCTCAATTTGCCCTCGACATCGACCCTTCCTACGGTTCGCGTTCGACGGCCAGGCGTATCAGTACAAAGTCCTCCCCTTCGGCCTGTCTCTATCCCCTCGCGTCTTCACGAAAGTCGCAGAGGCAGCTCTTGCCCCGCTCCGAGTAGCCGGCATACGCATACTCAATTACCTCGACGACTGGCTCATACTGGCTCACTCTCGAGAGTTACTATGCGCACACAGAGACCAGGTGCTCAGGCACCTCAGCCGTTTGGGGCTTCAGGTCAACTGGGAAAAGAGCAAGCTCTCCCCAGTCCAGAGCATCTCTTTTCTCGGTCTGGAGTTAGACTCAGTCTCAATGACAGCACGTCTCTCCAACGAGCGTGCTCAGTCAGTGCTGAAATGCCTCGCTTCCTTCAAGCCAGGCGCCGTGGTCCCGCTGAAACGTTTCCAACAGCTCCTGGGGCATATGGCATCCTCCGCGGCGGCCACGCCGCTGGGGTTGATGCATATGAGACCACTTCAGCACTGGCTCCGGACTCGAGTCCCGAGACGAGCATGGCGGCACGCACAACGTAGAAGTTACCTCTGCCTGCTGCCAGACCTTCAAACCCTGGACAGACTTTTGCTTTCTAAGGGCTGGAGTACCCTTGCAGCAGGTGTCCCGACGCGTTCTGGTCACGACCGACGCCTCCAAATTGGGTTGGGGCGCTGTGTGCAAGGGGCGCGCAGCCGCAGGCCGGTGGAACCGAGGCCCGCTGCGCTGGCACATCAACTGCCTAGAGCTGCTGGCTGTTTTTCTGGCCCTGCAGAAGTTTCTTCCGTTAATTCGGCACTAACATGTCTTAGTCAGGACAGACAGCACCACGGTCGTAGCCTACATAAACCGCCAAGGCGGAGTACGCTCCCTCCACATGTCACAGCTTGCCCGTCGTCTCCTCCTATGGAGTCAGCAGCGACTGGAGTCACTGCGCGCCACTCACATCCCCGGCAACCTCAATGTGATGGCGGATGCGCTGTCAAGACAAAGCTTGCCCGGCGGAGAGTGGAGACTCCACCCCCAGTCGGTCCAGCTGATTTGGGACCGGTTCGGCAAGGCCCAGGTAGACCTGTTTGCCTCCCAAGAAACCTCCCACTGCCCGCTCTGGTATGCCCGGACAGAGGCTCCCCTCGGGGCAGATGCGCTGGCACACAGCTGGCCCACGGGGCTGCGCATGTACGCATTTCCCCCAGTGAGCCTTCTTGCACAGGTGCTATGCAAGGTCAGGGAGGATGAGGAGCAAGTCATTCTGGTAGCCCCCTACTGGCCTACCCGGACTTGGTTTTCGGACCTCACACTCCTCACGACAGCCCCTCCCTGGCGAATTCCCCTGAGGAAGGACCTTCTTTCTCAGGGACGGGGCACGCTCTGGCACCCGCACCCAGACCTCTGGAACCTCCACGTCTGGCCCCTGGACGGGATGCGGAAGATCTAGCCGGTCTACCATCTGCCGTCGTAGATGTAATCAATCAAGCCAGAGCCCCCTCTACCAGGCATCTTTACGCCCTAAAGTGGCGTCTGTTCACGGACTGGTGTTCTTCCCGAGCCGAAGACCCGCAGAAGTGCGCAGTTAGGTCAGTGCTCGTGTTTCTTCAGGAGAGGCTGGAGAGGAGGCTGTCCCCCTCCACCCTCAAGGTGTATGTCGCCGCTATCGCGGCCCACCACAACACGGTAGACGGAAAGTCTCTTGGTAAGCACGACTTAATCGTCAGGTTCCTAAAAGGTGCCCGGAGGATAGCTCCCTCCCGGCCTAACCTGTTCCCCTCCTGGGATCTCTCAGTCATCCTTACGGGACTCCAGAGACCCCCCTTCGAGCTGCTTGACTCAGTTGGACTCAGGGCCCTCTCTCTCAAGACCGCCCTGCTGATCGCGCTCGCTTCCATCAAGAGGGTCGGGGACCTGCATGCGTTCTCTGTTAGCGACGCTTGCCTGGAGTTCGGTCCGGCAGACACTTTCGTGATCCTAAGACCGCGACCGGGCTATGTGCCCAAGGTTCCTACCACACCCTTCAGGAATCAGGTAGTGAACCTGCAAGCGCTGTCCCGGGAGGAGGCAGATCCAGCCCTTTCACTGTGTCCAGTACGTGCCTTACGTATCTATCTGGACCGCACACAGAGCACTAGACGATCTGAGCAGCTCTTCGTCTGCTTTGGGGACAGCAGAAAGGGAATGCTGTCTCCAAGCAGAGACTCGCCCACTGGGTTGTCGATGCCATTTCCCTGGCTTATCACACCCAGGCCGTGCCCCCCCCTTTGCGGGTCTGAGCCCACTCCACCAGGAGTGTTGCGTCCTCATGGGCACTGGCTAGGGGCACTGCCCTAGCAGACATTTGTAGAGCAGCGGGCTGGGCAACACCTAACACTTTCACGAGATTCTACAATCTCCCGAGTTGAGTCAGTATCGTCCCGTGTTCTCTCAGGTACCGAGCCCGTAGAACTCTTTGGCACGCCCACGATCTGACCAGGTGAATCGCTTGCATCTAGCGCCCTTCCCCCTAACCAGGGGAAACAGTGCGCCTTCATTCCCAGGAGATCTCAGGTTTGGGACACTGGTTGATTCCTCCCTAGCCCTCGTGGGTTGCAATTCAGCGGAGGAACTCGCCGACCCAAGCCACTACGGGTACCGCAAGCTACCCTGCACTGGTATAGGTGCTCCACAGGTAAGGCCTCCTTCGGACTCCCCCTGTGTGTAACGCCACGGTTCTGTCCCCTCTGGCGAGTGGACTCCCGTGCTTCCCTTAGGCAGCCACGGCTGCCTCGGTTGCCGTGCTGTATGTTCCCCCCTGTATAGGCTGGATCCACCACCGCACCGACTTTTCCACATAGGCCCTAAGTCAGGCCTCTGATGGTTTTGCCACTTAAACTTGCCTCCCCTCTCCGGTAGGCGTGGCCTCCGCAGGTTCTTCTCCGCCCTGAATAAGGGCTAAGACCCCCTTCCCTCAATGCGTGTAAGGGCCCCGGCCTAAGTTGCTCTAATCGAGAAACATAGAGAGAAAAGAGGCCAGGCTTGGCCCGTTCCCGGGTTGGCGGCCAGCACCTTGTTCCCCCCTCCAGGGTAACGATAAGGAATCCTGATGGCTTAAATGGGGCATTGGGGAAGGGTACGTGCGGCCTGATACAGTTGGTCGTCCTGCACGTAAGAATACCTGCTCGCTCCTGTATCAGCAGTTCACGTGCACGGCTCAGCGCGTGGCGCTTTTATAAGTGGACCCCTAGTGTCGCTTCTCTGACACAACGTGGAGAGAGCGACAGAAGGGGAACGTCTAGGTTACGTATGTAACCTCCGTTCCCCGATGGAGGGAACGAGACGTTGTATCTCCCCTGCCACGTTGCTGAGCCGAGCCACTGTTGTGGCCGGACCATTTCCGGCTCCTCAGAAAAATCCTGAATGAACTCCCGTATTTGCGCCGCTTAAATACCCGTATGTCCGGGGGCGGGACATGCAAATACTGGTTGCCAACTCTCATTGGCCTTTTTTCATAGTTCAGAGGTGAATATCGGCGCTCAAGAGAGACCCCTAGTATCGCTTCTCTGACTCAACTTCTTGTTCCCTCCATCAGGGAACGGAGGTTACATACGTAACCTAGACGTTATTTGTGTAGTTTTTCTACTCTTTTATTTTTGGCCTGTCAATAATATCAACCAGTGGATGTGTTGTGATGGATATCAACCAGTCGATTGCAATCAACGTAATGAGCACTGCTGGCATACAGTACATTTCCGATCTTGTGATTCTTCAGAATTTTTTTTTTACACTACTGGATGCGGTTTACACCTTATCTCTGGAATCTTCCCTGGCTTTAGACAGCTTTTATCCTCTTTGACCCAACTTCTAGTAATTGCCTATTTATCAAGCACATGTTTTCTCATCAGCCCAACCTTTGTATTTGTTGTGTCTTGAGATATTGAGACATGCTGTGGTGCCACCCAGCCTTAGCTCTGGGCTCACTGTGATTTATCGAACAATTCACTGATGTTCACCTTGGAGTGTGCATAAGTCTAAGTGCAGATGCAAGGGATGATTTAGGATCACTACTTTATTTGAATGTGAATGTCAGAATAATAGTGGAGAGATTGATTTATTTCAGCTTTTATTTCTTTCATTACATTCCCAGTGGGTCAGAAGTTATACACTTAGCTAGTATTTGGTAGGATTGCCTTTAAATTGTTTAACTTGGGTCAAGCATTTTGGGTAGCCTTCCACAAGCTTTTCACAATAAGTTGCTGGAATTTTGGCCCATTCCTCCTGACAGAACTGGTGTAACTTGGTCAGGTTTGTAGGCCTCCTTGCTCACACACGCATTTCAGTTCTGCCCTCAAGTTTTCTACATTTTCTATCAGATTGAGGTCAGGGCTTTGTGATGGCCACTCCAATACCTTGATTTTGTTGTCCTTAAGGCATTTTGCCACAACTTTGGAGGCATGCTTGGGGCCATTGTCCATTAGGAAGACTCATTTGTGACAAAGCTTTAACTTCCTGGCTGATGTCTTGAGATGTTGCTTCAATATATCCACATAATTGTCCTTCCTCATGATGCCAACTAATTTGTGAACTGCAGCAAAGCCCCCCCACAACATGATGCTACCACCCCATGCTTCTCTGTTGGGATGTTGTTCTTCGGCTTGCAAGCCTTTTTCCTTCTAATGACCTAAAAACAATGGTCATTATATGGCCAAACAATTCAATTATTGTTTCATCAGACCAGAGGACATTTCTCCAAAAAGTAAGATATTTTCTGAGGTCTTGGCTGATTTATTTTGATTTTCCCATGATGTCAAGCAAAGAGGCTCTGAGTTTGAAGGTAGGCCTTAAAATACATCCACAGGTACACCTCCTATCAGAAGCTAATTAGCTCATTGTCTAAAGGCTTGACATCTTTTTCTGGAATTTTCCAAGCTGTTTATAGGTATTGTTAACTTAGTGTATGTAAACTTTTAACCCACTGGAATTGTGATATAGTCAATTAAAAGTGAAACAATCTGTCTGTAAACAACTTTTGGAAAAATTACTTGTGTCATGTTCAAAGTACGAAGTAACATACAAAGTAAACAACTTGCCAAATCTATAGTTTGCTAATATAAAATCTGTGAAGTGGCTAAAACATTTTTTGAATTACTTCAGCCTAAGTGTATGTAAACTTCTGACTTCAGATGTACATTATTTTCACTCAATAATAATAATGGTAACTATTGCCAATAGCAAAAAAAATCTCTGCATTATTGTGGTGTTGCCTGTCAGCTTTGAGAAATGAGGGAAACATTATTCCTTGTCTCAAAGTGGTGTGTATCCCCACGGATATTTTAATAGACCCAGAGTAAAGGCCTCATATTACGCCTGTTGAGGTAATGCTCTGCATAGGCAGTGCCTTGCCCCCTGATGTAATGCCATTTAAGCAATTTCCCATCTTTTTCACATTAGCTCAGACAACCACGTCTTACCCCAGACAGATTGTGTGCTTGTCAGTTAGATCACATTTCTCCCAGAGCTTCATGAACCTGGAACCTTTGTTAACAATGCAATGGACTCTCATAAGCCTGTAATATTTTAATATGCTTTGGCAACTAACACTGAAGTGAAGAATGTTAATTTGTTTGTAACAAAGCAAAATGTTCAGCTATCTAAAAACAAAATAACAAATACAATGGATTCTTGTAGCCTTGACCTATTCCAAGAACAATTCCTCATCTTTTTCACATTAGCACAGACAACCACACTTTGCACCAGACAGATTGTATGCTTGTCAATTAGATAATATTTCTCCCAGAGCTTCATGAAGCTGGAATAGTTGTTAACAATGCAATTTATATTTTATTATTCTCTGATAACTAACAAAATGTTCTGCTATCTGAAAACAATACAAAATAACTAAGACACTGGACTCTCATGACCTTGACCTATTCCAAGAACAAAATGTTATGAATGTTTCTGATTATCTCTCTAGTTTTTGTGATCTAATCAAGGAACAGTATGGTTTTCGTTATCTAGGAAGTGTTGAGTTTCCTTATTCATGTATGTAATGACTGATAGAAACACTTTGTAGAAACACTCAGTCGTCAATGGGAAGCATCATTGTTTCGATGTTTGTCCCAGTTTCTCCCGCTTGCAACTAAATTACATGACATTGAGTAATTTGAATCTCCTGAGAAATCGAATTGTTAGGATGCAGTGTAAATGCCATGATTTTCTTCTCAAAAAAGTCAACCATATTGCTCCAGGGGGTTAATAAATGCCTTCTGACGCATTACCTCGCATTTCCTGCATGAGTACCACCATGTCTCCCGTACTCGCCGTCTACCAGATTATTTTGTTTTTGCCGCTGCTGCAGCCTCCTCCATCTCCCAGAGTTCCTGGTTGGTGTACTCCGGTTCAAACAAATAAGGCTGGGCAAAAAACTCAATCTCCTCTTCTCTTATATTGACATTTTTCTTTAAAAATCCTTGTTGTCTTCTAATTCGTGACCAGCGTTATGTGTTGCTCTATCCTATGCGCTTACCCGTTCATCACTTCTCACCAGAGCTTACGCTACGCCTACATCATAAGCTGAAACACGACCCTCTTGTGAATGCGTGGATGGCCGTTACCAGATAGAGTTTTAGATATTTATATTGGAAAAAAAGCCAAAGCAAAAACAAATCTAAAACATATTTTGTTGCAATGTATAATGGGGTGAAGACTAGCCTCTCTCACCTTTCTGTTCACTTTAATCCATCTTTAACTCTCAAAAAACAAACTCTCTCTTATTAATAAAGCTGCAATAAAGAAATGCACAGTCACATATATTATGATTTAGTAAGTCGAGAGCCATCACGTTATAATCTAGCTGCTAGAGGGATGACCATCCCCGCACCAGAGTGTGCCTCAGCCGGGTGCAGTTTCAATGTCTCCCCCTTAGAATGGAACATTCGCGTTCAACTCATAGAAGAGGCGCTGACCGCACAGTTTCGGAGTTTGTAGTTATTTACATGATCTGTTTCCTTATTATTTGAACTTTAATAAATGCATTAAATAGTACCGCATTTAAGATGTAGTGCTGGGGTGTTTCCTTTAAAGTGCTTTGTCTCCGCTTATTCCACAACGAGAATGCTTCTGTTTTTGCTTATTTGGTAATTTGTATAATTCCCTCATACTTTGCGATTTAAATCACCTGAAGCTGTTTGGAAAGTTCAGAGTGCATCTGGACTGTGAGCTGTGTAATTTTTCCTCTCCTCAGTCAGATGCGAACTGCAGTGTTGCTCTCGCACATTATCATTAGAGTTTAATGTGATCTCATGTTACGTTAAATTAGATCAAATGACAATTTAACAATGAACATTTTTGTCAACAATTTTTTTTTTATTGTCGACGTAGTCGATAACGTTGAAGTTACTTGGATAAGCCAGCTGGCAAAGTATGCTATGTAGCCAGTGATTTGGCTTACTAGGTTTTGGAAAAGAGCTATCATGTTATTATCCTGATCATGGTTTTGTACAGGGGCTGATTTCAACTCTCTTTTGTGCTCTGTGAGAGATTAGCCAGGCATCGATTATATGGTAAAAATCACTTATCCTTAATGGTTTGCTTCTTGGCTTGGCTACTGTTAATGTGTCTTAATGCACATGTGGAAGATGCACTTCGAGATTGTAGCTTTTAACACTTTGAGTCTTGGAAACTTTAGAGTCCATAGGCTTTGATTTTAACACTAATCTATCTTTTGTTTTGGGCGATGAAGTTTGTCCAAACCTTTCCATCAACCAGTCGTTGCTCAACTAAAAAAAATCAATGACAAAGAGAGTTGTTTACAATGGGAAGTTTCCTCAAGTCGAATCCTTGCGGCATGCTCTCTGCCAGTAGCACCTTAATGACACACAACAATCCCAAGCAAGTATGTGGACAACAACCCATCTACCTCATTGATGTGAAGCTGCTTGTCTAGTGTGTGTGGGTGTTCAGCGCTTCCTACAATTTTGCTGCCTGCCACTCTTTCATGTATAGTTCTCCCACCTGCTTCAGAGGACACAAAGAATACTGCACAGCAGTAGTTGAAAGCTACTAGAGGAGGATGGCTGTGTGGGTTTAGGGTTTGTTGTTTTAAATGGATGTGCAATGGTCTCTTATTCAGCATGCCATTTATCTCCTGTCTCTGCAATTAAATCATGAGGCATGGGAGTGGGAGTTTCTCTGTGTGACAAACATTGACTTTGTCTCTGATTGGGTAGCAGTTTTAATGGCCACTATTAGCTTGATTTAATAATCTCTGCTAAGTATCTGCTGTTGTACAAGAAGAGGGTACATTTAAGCAATTTTATCCTTGATGTGTTATTGATTTTAATCAATCAATAAATTAATCAAGGGATCTAGCAATAGGGATTCTCCAGTGATGGCTGTAAATAGCTGAGATGTGCTGATATAATATAAATATAATAAAAGCAAATAAGATGTGTACATATTATCTGAAATCAAATAAAAATATAATTTTACTATTTTACTCAAATTACACTAAAATATTTAAAGACTAAATATGTGCATTGTTCATTGCCAAGGCTTTAATATTTCTGGTTTATTTAAGTAAAAATAAAAAAATAAGTATAAATATAAAAAAGGGTTAACAATATGGGTTATAGTGAGACACTAACACTCTTAGAAGAAAAGGTTCCTTATAGATCCGTTTAAGGGTTCCCAAAATGCAACCGTAACATTGGGTTTTTGTTTTGTTTTTTAATGTATTTTTTGTTTTATTACCAGAAGAATGTTTAATGGTTATGCGACTTGAATAGTTAATTTACTATATCATTAAGAAAGTGACATTTTCACAGTGTTTCCGTTGTGTTTCCAAGGACTCTTATTTTGAAGTGGTATTTGTCTACATTTACACAGACTACATTTCCCATAATGCACTGCCCTCATCACTAGTGATGGGCATTCCGGCTATTTTCAATGAGCCGGCTCGTTCGGCTCAGCTCACCAAAAAGATATATGTTTTGTATTTTGCATTTTTTTTTTTTTACTATAATTGGTGTTAAGACAATTCTAATTAAATTATACTCTAACTACCATGTATTTAAAAATGCATTGGTTTGTTATGAAAAAGAATGCAGTTAAACATTTGCATTTAAAGTATAATTTTTTCTTGATATAAAAAAAGTGCATATAAATCTATCCATTCAAATCTAATACAATCTGAACAAAATAATTAGTTGGCTCCGCCCTCCCTCACACATCTTTAATTCATTGGTTGACACTGCGTGCCTGATTGACAGACGGTCAGAACGAATGTGTGCGCTTGAGCGTTTAGGCCTATATTATTTTATTTATTTTTTCGTTCTTTAAATTCATTAATTCTATTCATTTAAATAATTCGATTATTCATATCTTAATTTTTTTTTAGATTTTCATAAATAGATTTGGCTCTTCTGATATGCAAGCTTTCTGCCAACATTCACCTACAAGAGCCGACTCGTTCACGAAGGACCCATCACTACTCATCACTGCCATTTTCCTCATTGTTCTCACTAGTGTTGTCACGGTACCAAAATATCAGTAGTCGGCACCAAAACCAGTGAAATTTCACGGTACTCGATACCATTTTCGGTACCAAAGCAAAGCATAATAACAAAGTCTACAAAATATTAGCAGCAGAACTAAGAACAAAAATATACCATTGAGCAACACTTCAAGTTAAATATATTATTTTTGAATTATAACAAAACTGTACAATGTATGCTTAAAGTATTTTTGAACACTTATATAAGATTTGCTTCAACTTTTACTTTAAGTTTTTACCAAGTACTAATAAAAAACTAAATAAACAAGCATACAATAGAATGAATAATAAACAATTTCCAAACTAATGCGCAAACTGCTCTCGTATTAATAAAGCTGCATATTGCCAATTTTCTTCACGATAAGAAATGCACAGTGACATATATTATGATTAAATAAGTCGCGAGCCATCGCTTTCTAATCTAGCTGAATTAAGCGTCCGCGCTCGAGGGATGAGCGTCCCCGAGGCAGAGTCTCTCCCAGCCGGGTGCAGATTCAATCTCTCCCCCTTAGATCGAGACATTCGCGCAACTCATAGAAGAGGCACTGACCACACAGAGAAATGCCAGTTTCTGAGTTTATAGTTATTAACATGAGCTGCTTCTGTATTATTTGAACTTAAATAAAGCTATAACACATTAAAATAACTGCATTTAAGATGTAACGCATGTTTCCTTTAAAGAGCTCCGGCTCCGCTTATTCCACAACGAGAGTGCTTCTGAATTTATTCAGATTTTTTTTTAATTTATAATTCCCTATTACTTTAGGATCTACATAAGATGAAGCTGTGAAAGTTTAGAGTGCATCTGGACTGTGATCTGTGTAATTTTTCTCCTCTGTCATGCGTGAACTGCAGTGCTGCTCTCACGCTTCATCATTACAGTTTAATGTGATTTCATGTTACGCTAAATGAGATCAAACGACTATTAGACAACGAAAAATTTTCTCGACAATTTTTTATTTTCGACGTTGTCGATAATGTCGACTAAATGTTTCATCCCTAATGCAAATGATAATATGCTTTTAAACTCACCTGCTTTATTTGCTTGAATAAATCCGGGTGTCTGTCTTTCAGGTGCTTTTTTAAGTTTTATGTGTTTCCTCCTTTCGTCAGAAAATTGTGAAAGCAGCATTTACAAATAGGTTTTTGCTGATCTATGATAGTTCCCTTTTCATCAGCCTCAAATCCAAAGAATTTCCAAACCTGGCTTTTTCCACTTTTCTTTTCGACAAGATTAAGTTGAGACTCCGCATCAGCAGCTACTTTGCTTGTCATCATCTTTTGCTTGTTGTGAGCGTTCGAAAGTTCCCGACTCTGATTGGGAACCAGGTAGACCAGGTACTCTGTACTCCGGTACTCTGTACTCCGGTACCTTCTGAAATTCTGGTATGATACATTTTTTTTGGTTTGAGTACCATCTTGGTACCGGAGTACCGGTATTTTTGACAACACTAGTTTTCACCTGTTCTCCATTCCCTCATTTGCCCTTGTGTGTATAAATACCCTCTAGATTTGTTCCTTCTTTGTCAGTTCATGTTTGTTTGTTTTGCTATCATCATCATCTTCATTAAAAGCCTGCAATTAGACCCAGCATCTCATCTCAGCAACTACTTGTTACAGAAATAACCTTGTAAAAGACCAAGAAAAGTTTCATTAAGTAAAGCATTTTTAATAGTTTGTATTTACAACAACAACAACAACACAAGCAATAATTAACACAATTCATAATGCAATAGTTCAGAGAATTGACTTAATAAATCCACAGCTTTGTAATAATAAGCTAAAAGTTAATTAGTTGTAATATTATTTATATTAAAATCATAAACATTAAATAATTGAACATTATAAGTTAATGTCCCCTTTGACTTCCACTTGTCATGGCTCTGATGATATTGGTGGCCAGAACTTCAGAAGTGCTCTGAGTTAGTTGAAGGCCTTTGCTGAAAACCCATATTACAGTTTTTAACGATCACTATGAACATGTTTTCAATACTTTTACCAATTTTCCTAAACTCTTAACGCACCAACACACCTATAACACACAATTGGCAAAACAGTTAATTTGAGGCTCAAAACCACACTTCGTAAACTAAACTCGAACACTAATTTTCAAATTACTATAATACACTAACACAATACACTATGTCTACCAAAACACTGCAAACATGTCTCAAAATCAAATAATTATTCCAAAACACTAACAAATGTTCTCTTCCAACAGGAACATTTAGTCAATCATAGCATAATGTCTTAAAAAACTAACATCAGATGGAATTACAGAAACTGCATTATTTTGTGTGTCAGGTCGGCCCATATACAATAGACAGTATATTGTATTGATCATAGATTGTGTTTTGGACTGCAGTTTCTTTTGAAGCCTCTCTACATTTTTGTTTTGTTGGGTTTTGTTTCTTTTGCTGCAGAAATGCAATACAAAAAATGAATGACCCATCTCAGAGTATCTTTATAGAATGCACGGTTTATGAAAAAAAGAATTGTTACAATAAAGGCTTTATTTGCAACAGGCCATTACTGCAAGATAAAAATATGCAATATAGCTTTCATTTATTATGTGAAAATACAAAATATACAACAGAAAAAGCCATAGAAGAATAAAAAATAAAATAAAAAAAGTCAACTTTTAATCTGTCCAGTCTTCTGCATTTGGCCACATGTTCTCATTTGATATCTTCTCTGGCAAAGCATCATGGGAAAAATCTTTTGGCATGCCTTATCCACCCCTGGCAGTGTTCAGCCATGATGTATTGGCATGCAGCATCCATTACATTCATGAGGGACATTTGGTCCTGTGGACGATGGTCAAAATCCTTCCATCTCCAGGCTGAGAAAAACTCCTCAATAGGGTTGAGGAAAGGGGAGTAAGGAGCAAGGAAAAGGGACATCATCCTCAGATGGGCGTCAAACCAGGCTGTGACTGCACAGGAATGGTGGAATACCACATTGTCCCATGTGATCACATATATTGGCAAGTGGTCTCCCACCTGTCCCCTTTCTACCTCTGGCACCAGTCTTTCGTGCAGGAGAAGGCGGTCGGTGTTGTAGGGGCCAATCTAACATTTATGCAGGAGTGCACCGTTGTTGGAGATTGCAGCACACATGGTGATGTTGGCTCCTCTCTGGCCCGGCACTGTAACTGTTGCCCTTTTGCCAATTACGTTTCTTTTGTGCCGATGCCTTTTTGCCAAAATGACGCCAGCCTCGTCAACGTAGATAATTTCATGTGGCACTTGATTGGCCTCCAAATCCATGACTCTCTGAAAGTAATCAGACACAGTGTGTGTAAATGCTTTGCTGTATACCTTCTGTATGTCCTACTGTACTCGAGGTTTATAGAGTAATTTACTGCAAAACACACTATGTATAGTACAGTAATGACTGTGTTGCATAACCTTACCTGGATGTATTGGCGACAGAGTTCTTTGATGTGCTCATCGTTCCTTTCAAAATGAAATTTGTATAGTTGTTTCATTCGGACTCTGTGTTTAGCTAGAGTCTGAGAAATGGATGTTATGCTGATTGCTGCCATGTTCCCAAAGACAAGGCTGTCCTCTACAACTCTGGACTGAATGTCCTTCAGTTTTATTTCATTGTCAGCAATCAACATGTTGACAATAGCAAGATCCTGTTCTTCATTTAGGAGCTTTCCTCTGCCCCCTGAGGGAGTTAGACATTGAATCCTTAGAGAGACTAAATGCAGTTACATATTAGAGACCGGAGGATACATTCACTGTAATATATGGTAAAATTATTTACACTTTGCTGTAGGAGAAGCCCTTATAAAATGTCCTACCTGTTGGTTTTTTGAAAAATCCAGACAATGGAGGCCATTGTGTTTATTGCAAATGTGTTTATTGTATATCCTACACAGACAGATGTTGTGCTAACTGTGTTAAGAGTTTAGGAAAATTGTTAAAAGTATTGAAAAAAAAATTGTCATAGCGATTGTAAAAAAAAATAAGTAAAAAAACTGTAAATTAATATGGCATCTTCAAGAAACAAATGAATAATTATCATATTTTTGTAGTCTACATGACAATAAAATTACAAACACCAAATACAAGTTGAGAAATTGAAACATTTCCATAATTTCCTCTCTTTGACTTTGGACACTTGACATATTCACACTCTTGAATAGAGCTTGATTAATCTCTTTATTTCTGTGCAGTTGTCTTAATACAAATAAAAATGACTTGACTTAAACTTGTTTAGTTTTTCCCATGTTTTCTTTTTTCAAATAAATTTTATTATAACAACCTGGTTTCAGGATTACTAGTCAATCCACAGCAGAGATTTTAGTGATTCAAATTTGAAATTACTTGCCTCCTGGCAGAGAATATCGCAGGCCTGGACGAAACAGTTTTGTCAATATTTATTCTTTGTGCTTGCTTAAATAAATGTGTAAGTCATAAATAACATGGAGTTAGGTCAAAATAAATACAAATAACATAAAATTAGCACATTTATTAATTTATCTTACTTTCCAGGGTTACGTCGCCCGCAATCTTTCAGCTCAACTGACCTTCCGTCACCGTTTACAATTTGAAAAAGAATGCTTGTGTGTTTTGATCACTTGCACAAGTTGAACAGCGCTTCACGGTCAAGTTGTTTGTTGTTTGCAATAAAAATAATTTTTGGCATCTTTTGTTGGATTATGAGTCATAAAAAACTATACCATAGACTGTATATTAATGCAAAGATCAAAATGTTGTATAAAAGAGACAGGACATTGGATCTGATCAACTGTTATTCATTCTTTTCTAATCAAACCCAAAGCTGTAGAAGTACAATGTAAAAGTTTTATTTTTCTGCATTATGAAATGCAAAAGTAATGTAATGCAGTTTTCGAGTGCATTTTTTCTGTAAATCTTTGTAAATAGAACCTTTTGGCAGGAGTACTTTGGAGATGAGTAAAGAACCCTAGGGTTCTATATAAAACCCAAAATAACCTTTTTTTCTAAGAGTGTACAATGGAAGTGAATAGGTCCAATACTCACTCTTTCAAAGGTATAACCACAAGATGAAAACCGTATAGTGATTTTAGTGTGATAAAATTGCTCACTTACCTTTTCTGCACAAAGTTGTATCTAATTTTATCTAACTATATTGCCATGACGACGTAAAACTTAAAATCTTAAAACGACTGTAAAAACAACGATTGAACAAACAAATTTACAGTTCAAATAATACATGTTTTAACAGAAGCATTTTTATAAAATTATTAGCTTCACTTCATGCCTTTAAACACTCCATAAATTGGCTCTGTTCATTTCTATTGTAAGTGCCTCTCTGTAACCTCAATTTTTACTTTTTTCAATGAAAAGGAGGGACAAGTTGAAATAATTTATTGATAATGTTAATCAACATTTAGTCACAAATGCTGTCGACTGAGCTTAACTTGTATTGAACCCGGAATATTCCTTTTAAAGATTGGTCACATTTACCTTTGCACTGCGAAAATCTGGCGTGGAAGTTGTGGGCAGATGTGAAGCGAGTGTGAAACCCGCAAAAACTACTAACCATACAAACTTTTTTTTGCCCTTTAAACTTTAGGAGAGTGAGGTTATAAAGAAACTCACTGCTAAAAGAATTCCCTCATCTATTATGAATATTCAATTTAGTATGTACAAAGCACTGCCCACACAGAGGTCACTGCCAAACCATTGTATTTGTCAATGCTTAGAATTTTTGTGTAAAAGCTTAACAAAATTGAACCAAACCCAAAATTTGTGTTAATAAATACAGCAAAAAATCGTCCAGGTTTCCTATTGAAAAAAATTTTTTTAAAGAAAAAAAATAAAACAATTGTTAATCGGCAAAGCGGATTATCATCCAAAACAATGAAAAACATTTTGGCAATAGTACACACTAAAGTACACTCTTTGGCAATAGTACAAAATAGATGTGAGCGCTAGGGCACCACATTTCCATGTGTGGTCCGGTTGAACATGCTTATCGGGCGATCTTGCGTTACCATGATGGGAACAAACCTCAGTACTCAAGGGGGCGATAGAGTTACCTTCAAATGTCTGTGCCATTATACTGGATGTGTTTCATTAAACTGGATGTGTTATTATTCAGGTAAGTTGCAATAAATATATTGACTGTATCTTACTTGCTCAGCAATATTTTCTTCATACTGTTGCTCCACCTTGACAGTTTAGTTGAAAGAGGAAACTCATCATAGAAGCAGACAGTTCAAGCTAACCTCGCTATAGTGGCCCTTGCGGTAACATTGAGAAGTCAAAGTGTAGTTGCATTCAGTTATGCAATTGTCAGACACATTTTAGAATGCAACAATCTGTGAAATCGAGAAGATTTGTCTGCTTTCACTTTCTTGCGTAGGGTGTTTTGGCCCTAAGAGTGTAAATATTTTTTTTATTAGGGATTTGTTGGACTGTGCTGCTTCTTGCCGCCTCAGATGGACACAAAAATCATGCTGTGTCATTGTATCTCCTCTGCTATTTTTAGTATATTTTTTCCATTGTCCATCTTCTACTGGCTCTCTCTTTTCTGACTCTACATCTGTTTTATATTCTCTCTCTCTCTCTTTCTCTCGCTTTCTCTCTCTCTCTCTCTCTCTGGCAGGTTGCTTCTGCAGTGAGTCAGTATAATGGAGGCAGGCAGTGGGGATGCTGCAGTGGTGGGAAGTGCAGCTCTCGGACTGCTCGGAGCCACTGGACGTCATGACATCCCTGACAGGTAAGACTCACCATGTTTCCTACCTCACCTCATCAGACCTCCCCAGGGTCTTCTTACTTGCGCTGCTATTCCAATATTATGTTGCTGCTGCGTTTAAGCTGCCTGTTTGTTTATATATGCGTGTGTCCGCATTCTTGCCCCTGTGTATGTGCATGTCTCTACCTCAGCATGCCCTCTGCTGCCCTGCTTTTTCATTCATAACTGTAGAGGTTATTTCTCTGTGCTGTGTGTGTGCATAATGAAGGCTTGCGCACATACATTCTATTCCTCTCCAGGAGCTCAAAAATAAATGTCAGAATAGTGAGCGCTAGGAGGTTTAAGCAGATGTAGCTGAAATGGTGTATGCTAAAGGTTCTTAGATCCAGTCAAATCTCCAAATCACACTATCACAGGCCAGTTATATGCAGAAGAGACAGACAGATCACCAAGATGCTGTCAAGAATTCATATTCTGGAATTTCACCCAACTTGAGGTCATCAGTCAACTCAAAATAACATCATTCTGCTCATATTTCCCTGCCATCATCAAAACTCAAGTTTTCAGTGTCAAATAACTTGGTGCTGTGTGCACAGCCTGTATGAAAATCCATGATGCAGTGTAGTAAAGCCCTGGCAGCCAATAAAAGCATACAGTGTTAAAATGCTAGTACACTCCCACCCAGCCACCCACTCTCGTGGCTGAGCTCTGAGCTCGAGTCACATGACCGGTAGCGCTTGAGAGCATCTGCATGCTTAGCTAATGCTGTTTTCCTCTATGAAATTTAAGCCTAAATCTGTCTCCTATCACCTTTGTTTAAGTGTCCTGAGTTTGAGGATTATTGTCCAGCAATTTTTTACCCTTAGCCTGTCTTGAACTGGGTCCAAATCTGGGATCTCTAGGTTTGGCAAGCTAAGCATAGATTACATATTTTCACAGCGTTATAGACCATTTCAAGAATGTAAAGTAATTAGAATGGTCCAGACATATTTCAGGGTCCATCCTTTCAAAGTCTCTTTTTCAAGGTATGTCAGTCCACTCTGCGGCTGTTTTTGGAATGTTCATAGGCAGTTTTGGCAGCTATTTTCTATGTAAACAAATGGCATGAAAGTGCAGCTCTTATCTACTAGAATAGGGAATGACCGAAATCTCCAAAATGGTTGGTCAAGTTTACGATAAAAGAACATATTTCAAATAAGCAGTAGAATCTGACAACACTGCGGCTTCACTTGAGTGGTTTGGCATCCGGGCCGTTGGCTGCGATGCATGCTACAACTCACGCCAGAGTTCCGGGGTGCGGGTCAAGCGACGTATCTAACTCGCACCAGACCCTCCCCCCTCCATTCCTAGACCTGTAAAGATGTCAGCAGGTAGAGATCGGTCTCCTGAGGAGAGGTGTGCTCGGTTTTTAAAGGCAACAGTGATGAGGCTCTTCATTGGGATCACGTGAGCCTGGTTGACGATGATCCACGTGAGGGCATGTTGTTCCATCACAACTGGTATAATAAATTGTTTCTTTAACTCCGATTATGCTCTAAACACAATTATACCATCTTTTATAGCTAATGTGCATGCATGTTCTCCAGTTAATTTAATTTTTGTGTCTAAAAGGTGATTGTCTATTTTACCTGTAAGGTGGGTTGACCATTGGCTGCCGTTGGGCATTCCAATTTCTCCCATTAATTTTAAAAGAAGTGGCCCATGTCTGCTAAAAAATCTCTGTTTTGACAAGCAGGAAATGTTCATGGAGCAATGATGTCACCAACAAACAGTCCTTGAAATGGTCTATATTGAAGAAAGGCTTCGTAAGGACAAGGGGATGTGACATGTTCTCTCAGCTGTTGTGAAAAGCATTCAGAATTTGGCCATAGTTTCCATAGACACCAATGATTTATTGTTTCTGGTGGAACGTTTTAGCTGTTTAGAGGCTTTTGCATTTGCTTCACAGTCCCCGGTACTCTGACTTGGACCTCTGCAATACTTCAATTTGCTGTCCTGCCACTTCACTGCATGAATATCTTAAAAAAGAGTCCTCTGGAGTATACTTTGACTTTGAGTAGCCCCCAGCCAGTAAGGCAAGTAGTCCAAAGAATTTGCTTTTTGAAGTGCACAACTGCTTGCAGTGAGTATACTGTAATTCTTAACTTAATATTGGCCATCTCTGTTTCAGCATGCTATCTCTGAAGTAGATCTGTTAGTTGTGTGACCATTTACGTGCCATTACAGAGATGGTTATTATCTGAAGCTTCTTGCTGTGGATTGATTGCAGGGCCAGTTTGCCTGGAGCAACTTGAGGTTCAAGGGCCCTAAAGTGATAAAACAGGTTTGTGATCTCAGTGAATTTTGAGTTACTGCTTGGATTAAAAACCACAACCTTTGTGTTAGTGATTTTTAATCATTAGGTTGCTGTTTCCATGCATGGCTCAATTTCAACTAGCTCAAAACCTTACTGCTGATGTGATTTGCAGGTTAAGTGGGATCTTTGAAATAAATAATTTTACATGTGTAGTGATCGGTTTGTCATGTAGTGAACCTTAATTTATGTAAAAAATTTTTTTTTAACTTTTAATAAAAGAATTAGCTGTTTATTGATAGTTCTTATGATATCTGTGTTTGTCGATATCAATAATGAATTTGTCCCAACTACATACTTTTGGTACATAATTAATGTAATATGTTGTTTTGTAATTACACTTTGTGATATAAACATACAGCCAGTGAGTCAGATGTTAATTCAGTCAAGTAATATGACTGTAAATTGGACTAGACTAGTTTTGCTTTGTTTTTGAGTAGTCTGCAAAGACTTGTCTATTTATTGCCCTCCAAGTCTTTTTTTATTTAATCGCATTCACATTCAGTTCAGACTGCTAACTCACAGCTCTGTTGAAATATAATTCAGTTTGCTGTGGCAGTGTAGAAAATATTTGATTGATATTGATATTATTGAAAACTATTTATTGACTGCTCAGTTACTCTAGCAACATAGATTTACTCATTGTATTCATGAAAAGAATATTGGTCCAGTATAAATCCTTGGGTGAAACTGAGTATACATCAAAGACTTTCAGAGATATTTCATGCAAACCGAGTTAATTTGTATCAGCAGTCACTTGACAATTTGTACAGTTGAAGTCAGAATTTTACATACACTTAGATTGAAGTCATAAAATTTCATATTAGCAAACTATAGTTTTGGCAAGTCGTTTAGGACATCTACTTTGTGCATGATATGAGTCATTTTTCCAACAATTGTTTACAGACAGATTGTTTCACTTTTAATGACTTCCAGTGGGTCAGAAGTTTACGTACACTAAGTTAACTGTGCCTTTAAGCAGCTTGGAAAATTCCAGAAAATTATGTCAAGCCTATGGCAGTTAGCCAAATAGTTTCTGATAGGTATGACGGCTGCTTGACATCATGGGGAAATCAAAAGTATTCAGCCAAGACCTCCACAAGTCTGGTTCATCCTTGGGAGCAATTACCAAATACCTGAAGGTATCACGTTCATCTGTACAAATAATAGTATGCAAGTATAAACACCATGGAACCATAAAGCCATCATACCGCTCAGGAAAGAGACACATTCTGTCTCCTAGTGAATGTAGTTTGGTTTGAAAAGTGCAAATCAATCCTAAAACGAAGCAAAGTGTCTTGTGAAGATCCTGGAGGAAACAGGTAAACAATATCTATAGCCACAGTAAAACAAGTCCTAAATCAGCATAACCTGAATAAAAAACGCAATAAAAAAAAACAGACTACAGTTTGCAAGTGCACATGGGGACAAAGATCGTACTTTTTGGAGAAATGTCCTCTGGTCTGATGAAACAAATCTTGAACTGTTTGGCCATAATGACCATCGTTATGTTTGGAGAAAAAAGGGTGAGGCTTGCAAGCCGAAGAACACCATCCCAACCATGAAGCATGAGAGTGGCAGCATCATGTTGTGGGGGTGCTTTACTGCAGGAGGGACTGGTGCTCTTCACAAAATAGATGGCTTTATGAGGAAGAAAAATTATGTGGATATAAGCTCAGACACAAATGGGTCTTCCAAATGGTCAATGACCTCCAAAGTTGTAGGAGGCCTACAAACCTGACTCACAGTTACACCAGTTCTGTCTGGAGGAATGGGACAAAATACCAGCAACTTATTGTGAGAAGCTTGTGGAAGGCTACTCAAAACGTTTACCCAAAATAAACAATTTAAAGGCAATGCTACTATATACTAACAAAGTGAATGTAAACATCTGACCCACTAGGAATGTGATGAAAGAAATAAATCTGAAATAAATTATTCTCTCTTCTATTATTCTGACATTCCACACTCTTAAAATAAAGTAGTGTTCCCTATCAAAAGCTACACTTTGATGCTGTGCTGATTTAGCGCTTTGGGAACGTCTATAGGAGTGACCAGCTGTGAATATGTGTGCAATACATCAATTAAATTGACTTGAATTTATATCCTCTGCTGATGACATCTTCTGGATGCACCTGTAGCAGGGCTATAAATAGATGCGTCACAGGTGCATCGTCAGGTCTTTTGTCTTCAGACCACTCTGTGTGCGTTGTGCTTCTCAAGCTGTCAGAACTTTCTTTTCCTCTGCCTAACAAATTCTAACTCAAAACAGTGCGCAGAAAACCTTTTCTCCTTTCCAAGAATGAATGTGAAGTAAAGAAAGCAGTGTGTGTTCCCATGTTTATGCTCTATGGCTGAAACGGACACACACCAGTTTTGTTTTGTGTGTTTGGTGGAAGAGCATGCTGCTCTTGCGTTGGGGCGGGTGCGAGAATTGTGATCTGTTTTCAGTCAAAATGCTTCGCACTTGTCTCACTTACTTCCAAGAGCCAGCACCCACTCTTTCATCATGGGTCTCTCGCATGGATCTGGCTTAAATGCGAGAGACAGGTCTGTCCCTATTGCTTGCTCTCTCCCCAGATCCAGCTGGTCCTTCTCGTGAGCGCGCTTCAGAGCCTCTTCGGTTCACGAGGGGGACACTGAATCTCTTGAGTCTTCGGACTTTGAGTTACCCACCTCTGAACATTCCATGCACAATAATAAAGCAGCTGTGGAATTACTCAAGGTGGTTACTCGGGCTGTGACCAGGCTACATTTAGACTGGCCACGTGAACAAGAGACCCCCTGTCTGGTGGCCAAAGGAAGGGAACGCTATATCAGTCCCTTCCTTTCTTTGATGACCTCCATAACAAGCTTTCTCGTTCATGAAGGAATCCTTATACTTCCCGTGTCTTTGTGCCCTCGATGTTGACATATTCGACTGTCGTGGGTGCTGAGACACGGGGGGTATTCCACGAATGCGCTGGTAGAAGAGACACTTGCGGGTTATCTCTCGCCTGGCTTGGCATCATCTCTTAAGAGACCCACTCGCCCCACAAAGACTTCACAAACTGTATCCAGTCCGTGCCCTTCAGACTTATGTCCACCGCACTAGCCAGTGGCGTAAGTCAGGGCAATTATTCGTTTGCCATGGGGCTGACAATGTCACATTGGGTGAGGGATGCTATTGCCCTGGCCTATGAGGCGCACAGTCAAGCTTCGCCAGTAGGGATCAGGGCTCACTGTACCAGAGGGGTCGCCTCCTCTAAAGCCTTGGCTAGAGGTTCCCTCTACATTATATTTGTGGTGCGGCATGCTGGTCCTCTCCGCACATATTCATAAGATTTTTGGATGTTCATGCCACTCCGGGCCCTTACGTCCTTGAGTCAACATCACAAGCTCATGTCTGAGACCCCTCCCGCTCTTGTGAGCACAATTACACAACCGTAAATAGTCCGGACATCCACAGTGCGGTGGCATGGGTATTCTCATTCCCAAAGCGCTAAATCAGCGCAGCATCAAAGTTTATCTTTTGATAGGGAATGTCTCTGGTTACTTAGCTGTAACCCCTGTTCCCTGAAAAAGCGGAAAGAGATGCTGCGCTTCATTTCTGCACTGGGATGCCCCAGGACTGCTCTTCAGACAAAATACTTGACGATACACCTGTGACGCATCTATTTATAGCCCTTCTACAGGTACATCCTGATGATTTCACCAGCAGAAGCTATACATTTTAGTACATTTCATTGATGTGTTGCACACATATTCACATCTGGTCAATCCTAAAGATGTTCCCAAAGTGCTAAATCAGCGCAGCATCTCGTTCCGCTTTTTCAGGGGACAGGGATTACAAGTAGCCTGAGAGGACCCTACTGCCAGACTGTTTTCTAAGATGAAATGCCAGGAATTGTGAAAAACTGATGTTTTAAAAAATTGATTTAGCTAAGGTGTATGTAAATCTCTGATATCAACTGCACATCCTCAGTGACAAAGCATTCCTCCAAGACTTGTCTTTGCTTGAAATAAAACTCGATCTGTAATTTTGACAGGTCCTGTATTACAACATCCCTTAGCCTGTGCTGGTAGCACTCAGCAATTGATTGAAAATCATGTAAAAATGTGTGATTCATCTGGTTTTGATACACCAGTCTTCCATCATTCTGTTCTCCAAAAATCCCTCTTTATGATTGAAGAGTCGCAAAAGCATATGGCCTGTGATTTCAGTGCCAGCAGTCTCTCATCTTGAAACCGTTTCATCTTGAGCAATTTTAATAGAAAAGTGTTGCTCTCTGTGTGCTGTTCTGATTCACAGAATCACATTACTTCACTGACACTATGCTACTGAAGTTGGCAGATAGAAAATGCTCTTCAGGCACAGCATGCTCTAAAGGCCCAGTGTCTCCTATGAACAATAATTTAGACCAGCTCTCTGAACAGAGTCTCAGAGGCATTTGTAGCTGTTGTTTTGATTCAAACTCAAATATGCCGGTGATTCTACATGGTTGTGTGTGATTTAAATTACATATTTCAATGCAGTGCCTTCTCTCAAGTATAGAACAAGTTACCTAATGAAAATGCTATACAGTATTTTTGATATTTGATATCAAATATCTTTGATATTAATTTTCCCCATTCTTTTGCCTTCTCTCTTTCTCCCCTCTAATCTGAGTTTTAATAAAATGCTGACTCAGAATATAGAGCCACTTTCATGATTTATGAAGACCAAGCATGACCTGCACTATCCTGCAGGACTTAATGACCTCCTTTGGGATGTGAGGAGGGTATCGTGACATAACACAGCGACCACTAAATGTTGACCAATTAAACATTCCAATTATTTCTGTTGTCCTGCACTGGATGTAGAACAACCATCCATACTCCAGTTGAATTATTTATCAAGATCCAGTAGGCCAGAATGTTATTGTAACCTTCACACAAACACACAAGATGAGACAGTCACAATGTCGGTGAGAACTGCTTTTATTGTTAGTAAAAGCAGTGCAGGCAAAAGTACAAAAACAGGGCAAATCCAGTGAAGAATGGTCAAAAAGAGTCGAAAGCCGGGGAATCAAGGAGAGTAAAGGGGGCAAATCCGGGAGAGAAGTCGAGGGGAGCGAGGGTCAAAGCCGGGGTAAACAGGATGTATCACAAGTGGGAGCAAAGACAGGGGAACTAGGGGAGCTGGCAAGCTAAGAGGAAGAATAGTAGGGAGGTCAGAACTAGACGAGACTAGCGGGGGGGCAAAACTAGGCGAGCCTCCGGGGCAAAGATACGGGGAACTAAATACAATAACCAACACCAAACAAACGAAAGGATAGTGAGTTAAATAGGGGAACTAACGAGCGGTGCGGGTGTAACGAATATCAGTGATGAGACGAGTGCAGGTGTCACTAATGTGTGGGGATTGGAAGCGCGTGAGTGCAGGTGGTCATAATGTTCTGGCTGAAGCGGACATGTGAGTCAGAGGGGGGAGATAGTTTACGAGCGAGAGCTCGTAATAGCAAAACCGGGCGTGGAAGCCTGAGGGAGGAAAAAGAGCGTACAAGCTCAAGGGGGCGGAGCGAAGGAGCGGGAAGCGAGCACGCTCGCGGAGTGCATGTGTGCGTGCTCGAGGAAGCGGAGATGGGGCAGAGGAGCGGGGTTCGTGACAGTACTCCCCCCTCTATAACGGACGGCTCCTGACGGCGTGTGAGCTCGCGGGGGGCGGAACGAGCGTGTGAGCTCGCGGGGGGCGGAATGAGCGTGTGAGCTCGCGGGGGGCGGAACGAGCGTTTGAGCTCGCGGGGCAGAAGGCACAAAGGGAAATTAAACAGTCCATGGGCAGTTCAAGGTAAGGTCAGGGGGAACATAGTGGACAGGCGGGTGGTCGGGAGATCTAGGGGGCAGCCATGGGGCAGAGACTGGGTCAGGGGGTCTGGAAGGCGACTGGAGGACAGGGACTGGGTCCGGGGGTCTGGAAGGTGACCACCGGACAGGAACAGGGTCAGGAGGCCAGGGAAGAGGCCACAGGACAGGGAGAGTGTCAGGGGGCCACCGGACAGGGTCAGGGGGCCAGGGAAGAGCCGTGAAAGGCGGAGCCGTCAGAGGCGGCACCATAGGTGGCTCTGGAGGTGGGGTCCTGGAAGGCTCCGGAGGTGGAGCCGACAGAGGCTTTAGAGGCGAAGGCCTGGAAGGCTCTGGAGGTGGAGCCGAAGGAGGCTTTAGGGGCGAAGGCCTGGAAGGCTCAGGAAGTGGAGCCCATGGAGGTGGCGCCGTAGGAGGCTCCAGAGGTGAAGCCCTGGAAGGCTCTGAAGGCAGAGCTGAGGGAGGTGACGCCGTGGGAGGTGGCGCCGTAGAAGGCTCCAGGAGTGAAGCCCTGGTAGGCTCTGGAGGCAGAGCCGGGGGAGGTGGCGCCGTAGGAGGTTTGGGAGGCGGAGCCGCAGGAGACTCGGGAGGCGAATCTCTAGAAGGCTCTGGAGTCTTAGGGAGCAGAGCCAGAGGAGGCTCGGGTGGTGGAGCCGTGGAAGGCTCGAGAGGCAGAGCCCTAGGAAGCTCTGGTGTCTTTGGGAGCAGAGCCATGAGAGGCTCGGGAGGTGGAGCCGTAGGAGGCTCTGGAGGGGGAGCCGTAGGAGGCTCGGGAGGCAGAGCCATAGGAGCCTCTAGTGGCCGAGCCCTGGAAGGCTCGAGAGGCTTGAGGGGGCGAGCCATGAAAGACTCGAGAGATGAAGCCCTGAGAGGCTTGAGAGGAGGAGGAGCCCTGAAAGACTCGAGAGGGGGAGCCCTGAGAGGCTTGAGAGGGGGAGGAGACCTGAGAGACTCGAGAGGCAAAGCTGTGAGAGGCTTGAGGGGTGGAGCCATGAGAGACTCGAGGGGCGGAGCCCTGAGAGGCGGAGGAGCCCTGAGAGGCTCGAGAGGCGAAGCCGTGAGAGTCTTGAGGGGTGGAGCCATGAAAGACTCGAGGGATGGAGCCCTGAGAGACTCGAGAGGCGAAGCCGTGAGAGGCTTGAGGGGTGGAGCCATGAAAGACTCGAGGGATGGAGCCCTGAGAGACTCGAAAGGCGAAGCTGTGAGAGGCTTGAGGGGTGGAGCCATGGAAGACTCGAGGGACGGAGCCCTGAGGGGCTCGAGGGGAGGAGGAGCCCTGAGAGACTCGAGAGGCGAAGCCGTGAGAGGCTTGAGGGGTGGAGCCATGAAAGACTCGAGGGACGGAGCCCTGGGAGGCTTGGGAGGAGGAGCCTTGGGAGGCTCGTGAGGCGGAGCCCTGGGAGGCTCGAGAGGAGGAGCCCTGGGAGGCTTGGGAGGAGGAGCCTTGAAAGACTCGGTAGGAGAAGCCCTGAGAGGCTTGAGAGGCGGAGCTCTGGGAGGCTCGAGGGGTAGAGCTCTGGGAGGCTCGAGAGGAGGAGCCTTAGGAGGCTCGAGAGGAAGAGCCCTGGGAGGCTTGAGAGGAAGAGCCCTGGGAGGCTTAGGAGGAGGAGCCTTGGGAGGCTCGTGAGGCGGAGGCCGCGAGGGCTCTGAGGGGCGAGCAGAGGCTGGCAGAGCCGTGGAAGACTCTGGGGGCGGAGCAGAACCCGGTAGAGCCGTGGAAGACTCTGGGGGCGGAGCAGAACCCGGCAGAGCCGTGGAAGACTCTGGGGGCGGAGCAGAACCTGGCAGAGCCGTGGAAGACTCTGGGGGCAGAGCAGAACCCGGCAGAGCCGTGGAAGACTCTGGGGGAGGAGCAGAACCTGGCAGAGCCGTGGAAGACTCTGAGGGAACCTCTGCGGTCTTGAGCACAAGACGAGACTGGGGAGAAGGGGCCCTCTTCCTTCTCTTACGTCTTCGGCCAACAGAGGACGTGGCCATGGGGACAGTCGAGGCTACAGGCGCTGGCTCTGGGGCGGTCGAGGCTACAGGCGTTGGCTCGCTGACCGTGGCAGACATGGGCGCTGGCTCGCCGGCCGTGGCAGGCAGGGGCGCTGGCTCGTTGGCCATGGCAGACCTGGGCGCTGGCTCGTTGGCCGTGGCGGGCATGGGCGCTGGCTCGTTGGCCGTGGCGGGCATGGGCGCTGGCTCGTTGGCCGTGGCGGGCATGGGCGCTGGCTCGTTGGCCGTGGCAGGTATGGGCATTGACTCGCTGGCCGTGCCAGGCTTCGAGGCTGGGGCCGTGACAGGCATGGGCGTTGACTCACTGGCCGTGCCAGGCTTCGAGGCTGGGGCCGTGACAGGCCTCGGGATTGGGGCCGTGTCAGGCTTCGGGACTGGGGCCGTGTAAGGCTTCGGGACTAGGGCCGTGTAAGGCTTCAAGACGGGGGCCGTGCAAGGCTTCAGGACGGGGGCCGTGTAAGGCTTCGTGACGGGGGCCGTGTAAGGCTTCAAGACGGGGGCCGTGTAAGGCTTCAAGACGGGGGCCGTGTAAGGCTTCGAGACGGGGGCCGTGTAAGGCTTCGAGACGGGGGCCGTGTAAGGCTTCGAGACGGGGGCCGTAGTAGGCCTCGAGATGGGGGCCGTGGTAGGCCTCGAGACGGGGGCCGTGGTAGGCCTCGAGATGGGGGCCGTGGTGTAGAGCGCTGGTTCAGTATCTGCCTCCCCCACAGTAAACGAGGAATCAACGCACAGCAGGGCGAGGTCAATAAACTGAGTCAGGTTGAGAGAGCAGTGACCACCAGGCATGTATGATGAGGCTGGCTCATTCAGTCCATCTTGAAAAATGTCTTTCAGAACCACCTCATCAAAATTCACCTGGTTGGCCAGGGCACAAAAATCAGTAACATAAGCCTCCAAGGTTTGGCTCCCCTGACGCAAAACCATGAGTTGGGCCGCTGGGTCCATGATGTCGAGGGCGGGGTTATGAGTTACACAACCGCTGCCTCGCATAAAAAACCCTAGGTTAAGCGTCAAAAGAGCCGTCAAACCTCTCAGGGGTTGAAGGCTCACGGCGCTCAGAAATGCGCTGGGAGTATAAACGGGCTCAGGGACAGACACAGGCAGAACAGGGTGACAAAAGTCAAACAAAGTGCTTACCTGCTGTCCCTGGGCCGTGAGTGCGTGGTAATCTCTCCCAGCCGCAAATCCGCGCTCGGAACACGCCACGAAAATCCGCTCTAGTGAGCTGCGCGAATCCGTGGGGTGCATTGTGACTGCCTTTGGTTAGGTTGGTTATTCTGTAACCCGCACACAAACACACAAGTTGAGACAGTCACAATGTCGGTGAGAACTGCTTTTATTGTTAGTAAAAGCAGTGCAGGCAAAAGTACAAAAACAGGGCAAATCCAGTGAAGAATGGTCAGGGAAAACGTAGAGTCGAAAGCCGGGGAATCAAGGAGAGTAAAGGGGCAAATCCGGGAGAGTAGTCGAGGGGAGCGAGGGTCAAAGCCGGGGTAAACAGGATGTATCACAAGTGGGAGCAAAGACAGGGGAACTAGGGGAGCTGGCAAGCTAAGAGGAAGAATAGTAGGGAGGTCAGAACTAGACGAGACTAGCGGGGGGGCAAAACTAGGCGAGACTAGCGGGGCAAAGATACGGGGAACTAAATACAATAACCAACACCAAACAAACGAAAGGATAGTGAGTTAAATAGGGGAACTAACAAGCGGTGCGGGTGTAACGAATATCAGTGATGAGACGAGTGCAGGTGTCACTAATGTGTGGGGATTGGAAGCGCGTGAGTGCAGGTGGTCATAATGTTCTGGCTGAAGCGGACATGTGAGTCAGAGGGGGGAGATAGTTTACGAGCGAGAGCTCGTAATAGCAAAACCGGGCATGGAAGCCCGAGGGAGGAAAAAGAGCGTACGAGTTCAAGGGGGCGGAGCGAGGGAGCGGGAAGCGAGCACGCTCGCGGAGTGCATGTTTGCGTGCTCGAGGAAGCGGAGATGGGGCAGAGGAGCGGGGTTCGTGACAGTTATCATATTGAAAGAACTCGTTGGGATTTTCTATGCCTTTATTGAATAGATCCAGCCTGATCTCATGATAATAACACTTTGGAAACATTATATAATGTTGTTCCTTATGTATCAAGGCTGATCCAAGGTGAAATGTCCACTGTGTGGTGCAAAAAAAGAATAACATTTTCTATCAAATAGCTTATTTTAATGCTCCATTGAAAAAAAACCTGCCCTAAACCTTAAACCTAAATGAAAGTGTCATCATAAGGAAATGTAAGATGAAATACAGATGAGGTTTTGAAGGTTTATGCTCTACCGAGTTTTAAATCTACAAAACCTACCTCCTTACCC